>NC_056743.1:710042751-710335251 GCF_019279795.1 Protopterus annectens
AAAAAAACACAGTCATTAAGGCAGTGTCCCTAATCCGATTGCAAAGTGACAATCCATTTAGTTTCAAGTTGTTCAGTCTTTGTTTTGGTAACTCCTAACCTATTGTCCAAATACATTAGTTGAATAATTTGAAACATAAAATATCGATTAACTCCTACTTTTTGAATATGTTTGGCTAGTGCATTTGTATCCACCTTCCTTCTTATTTCATTAATGTTCCCTAACCCAGTTTCTAAGGGACCTTTTGGTTTTCCCGACATAAAATGATGGCTCTGGACGTACAACATTGAATACCTTCTCATCTACAGTTAGAATATGCCAAATTTTTCTAATTATGTCACAAACCAAACTAATAGCCGAAGAAAAAGTAATATTCAAAGTAGATCTATGGAGCCATCATTTAGTTTCAAAAATAATAAAAATTTGAAGTGGTTACTTTGTTATAATAATCAAACCGAGTTAGATCGCTAAGCAAGGGAACTTGTAACTGTAACCACTGCACCATACATATATATATTGAAAATAATATTTTTAAGCATGGGTAGAATTTATATATTTTCTAATAAGCAGATTGTTCTTCACGTAATTTGATTTATTTGGCTAGGTGCAAGGTATGTCCAGCATTTTAGGAGATATTAAAACTAAGACTGAACAACTTGAAACTAAATTGATAGTCACTTTGCAATCAGATAAGGGACATGGCCTTAATGATTGTTTCGTTAAGACCACACCTGAAGGATAGGGGTTTATGTAGGTGATTTCTATTGGATGATGTGCAATTTTGTTGCTTTAAATTTTAACTATGTATTAATTTTTTAATTTCTGATGATAGAGACAAAATTGCTCACTACAGTTCATTTTGTTTTAATGTGTTTATTTTACCAAAGTTCTAAAACCGGAGCCATGTTCCACTTCTCTTTCGTGGACTTGATACTATGTGTTTTGGATTGAACTGTCTCGTCAGCAGCAGGATTTCATTTACTTTTTTATATTGTTGTCTGTAACAAAAAAATGTAATAAAAATAATTGAGAAAAAATGTTTATTGCAAAACATTATAACATACTTACACAAACCTCTGCAATAATTAAGATATTTCAAATCCCACATTTTCACTTTTCTTCATGTTCTGTTTTCTTCTGGCAAATAAATCCTCCCCAAGGACAGAATATATAAAATATTATATACAGAAAGAATATATCTTACTATGTTCCTTAAAAATGATATGTCAGTGCTGCTAACTAAGAAGAAAATTAAGCTGCATGAACTAAACACTGGACAGCACTTCATTAAATTTGTATCAGCTGTACTAATGAAAAATACACTGACTTAATAAAAACATACAGAAAAAGTTGCTTTAACATTGCAATTAATATTTAGCATTTATACTCAGCAAAATGGAAATTAAGATTATGCAACTTGTTATAACACAACAGGGCAGCTGCTGAAAACACACAGCCACATACACACACAGACACACACACACACACACACACACACACACACACACACACACACACACACACACACACACACACACACACATATTCATGCTGACTCACATATACACACACATCCATGCACAACACTGTGCATTCATTTTTAGAATAAATTATATATCCATGTAGAAACATGAGCACAGAGAAAGAAGTCAAACAGAGTCAAATCTGTATAATTAACTTGATAAACAGTGTAAATAGTATTACACTCACAAACACTATTATGCAGCCATTTGAAGCTACAGCATATTCCATATGAATGTGCATTGGTAAATATCACAAATATTACTTATGATTGTGATACAGCATGTGTTCTATACTACATCATCTAGGTACTCAATTATGATTAAAAGGCACAATATCCACCATATAGTTTCAGTAGAATTGCTATTATCTGACCTTTGCATGCTTATATATTTTACCATGTACAGCACTGCATCTTTAGTTATTTCTTGAAACTTTCCTTAAGCCAGTATACATTTCTCTTCAACAGCTGCTGCCTGCATAAGCCACAACTTCTTCCTAAAGCAAATCTGTAGAAGTTTCAACTTCCCCTTGTGTACTTCTCAGTAGAGACATGTCATTGACTTACTCACTGATGTCAAATGCTAGACAAAAATAAACTTTCATTTTCATGCATGAGGCGGCTGCAGCTGGGATCAAGCATACATGGGTGATCACAATTCAGAAAGTGGCTGTTATTCAACTTAACAAATGGTTATTTAGTCTCTGCTATTTCTGATGACTGAACAGCTTCTTTATAAACTTGTAAACACTGGCTCTTAGACATGACATGCACATCTAAGTGAACTTTGCAGGACAAGATTACTGTTCCAGCATTTCACTTTTGAGCAATGACTGACTATAGCTCTCCTGCAGAAGTACAAACACTGTTACCTATGCTCATTTTATTATTTTGCTGCACTGAAATAGCCACCCAATATTTCATTTATTATTGTCCCATATACCCCCATGGTGTTAATACAGTGTTAACTACTAGAGAGCAAACTGCAACTATATAGGGAATGTTATACTCAGATGCTTAGTAACACAACTTGCCTTGCCATGATTCCTTATTAATTAGTCATTAGGAATCCACTGGATAACCTCTTTCTGAACTCCACTTTGCAATTTACAGCTAGTAAAACAACTTAGTAAATGTTAATGCCAAGCAGCTAATGATTTTTTTTCTTTTTCTGAATCTGAACATAAGTATTAAAAGGATGTATGAGCATTCACCTTAAAATCTTGATTTCCAAATACTATTCCTCTATAGTAGCTTTTCCTAAAAACTAAACTACTACCACTATTACTTGTGTCTTTTCAGCTTTTCCTGGTTAGGGGTCGCCACAGCGGAACTCCGGTCCTCTGATGATTGGTAGTTGAGATTCATGTGCCGAGTTACCAGCCCTGATGCACAACATTCAACGAAGGTACGCCTATTCACACATGTCTTCATGCAGAAGATGCTCTTAGCTGAGAATCAAAACTACTACCACAATTACTAAAATTAATAATCACATCTATGGGAGAAGTACAACATTCCCATCCTTAAGTCACACAACTCTGAATAACAAATATAAAAAATAGTCAGTGTGTTGAAAACGAAAAAAAATATGTGACTTTTAGTTGAAACTGCATCACAAACAAAAGGGACTCATCTGAACTGAACAGTACATGATGGAGGTAGCATTTTGTAGATTCTGAACATTTGATGAAGTTATTATGTTTGAGTCAATGCATGTTCATGAAAAAAAAACATTTCAAGGAGAAACTGCCTATGATGTTAAAATACGAGAGACAAATTTTGACTGATGTTAACACAGTCTGTGAAACATTCTACATAATATGTAGACATTGGTATAAAAGCAAAAGAGCCGAGTCATCAACATATTGAATCTAACCAGGTTTGAAGTGCTGTCAGATTTTTTTTTTATTTTTCATAAACAGATAACTGAACACTCTGTGTTCATGCGATAATTTTTAGTAATGCTGTTTTACTGCATGATATATATATATATATATATATATATATATATATATATATATATATATATATGTATATATTGCTCAATGTACTTCAAAACATCGAATTACACAAATCTCAAAAGATTGAAAGACAAAACTCAGAAAAAAAACATTCATGTTTTCAAGCAGGGGGCAAGCCTGCTGGCATACAAACAATTCAGCATTAAGAACTTTTGATTATATGGAGTGTTTCCATGCAGTGCTGATTTTTAAAAGCGTAACTTAAATTATTATTTTCCTGAAGGATTTGAAAATAGTCAACACATTGCAGCAGCAGTATTGAAGAAATCTTAGCAGTCAAGTACTTTGAATTTTAACACAATGGATAGCCCTTTTGTTTTCCTTCAGAGAAAGGCCAAAAAAGAAAACTATAAATCCATTTCTTATATAAATTCAGCTGAAAGAATATTATCAGCGGAGAAAGAGGGACTTATTGCAACAGAATGACAGCATCACATTTGCTCAAGAACAAACCTTATTTCAGATACATATTCCCTTAATACTAACTAGATATGGCTTGTTAAACTACCAGCTTCATTATTAAACCAAAACAAGCAATATCACATAAGTACAGTTGTTTAAGTGGATCAAATAAAAAGTACAGTTGTGTAAGTGAACTTACCATAAGAGCAGACGTTCAAAGGCTCACTGCTGCAATCCTACATAGGATATAACATCCTGGCAGATTCCAAAGCTTCATGGCACCTTTCACACACCCAAACCATTAGTCAGCTTCAGCTGGGCTGACTAAAAAGACAGGTTTTGGCACCAAGCCATTCAGACCTTTCATGCCAACTGAGATAGGGAGGTATTGAGAAGATATGGCTAGGAAAAAAAAAAAAACAAAAAAACATGTCCACAACCTCACATAAAAAATACTCCAAAAATCAAAGAGGGTAGCGGGAGGAAAAGGCTACTGTAGCAGTGATCATTTTAACATCTACTAGTAATGACTAAGTTTACTTACACAGCCTTGCTATGTTCTTAATATTGATCACTGCTGCTGCAGCAACCTAAGCTATATTGGTAGATTACCATAACATAGAACACCTAGGAAATGGAAGATAAAGGGTCCAGGAGCCCATGAAGTATGCTCCTAGCAAAGCTTGTCCTAAACTTGAAATAGGAATCTAATTTATAGTGCTCAATAAAAGTATGCACAGAGAACCAAATTGCTGCTTCTAGAAAAACCTCTAGGGTACACAGCTTTCCAAAAATCCAGAGATGAAGCCATGGCCCTGGTTGAGTGAGCCTTGACCCTGCCTGGAATAATGTTGATGTGGTGAGAATAACAAAAGGTAATAGCCTGAGACAATCATTCGGAAATAGTATGATTTAACATAAGTTGCTCCTTCTTACCTTCACAAGAAATGAACTCACTAGAAGTTCTGAAAGTTTTTGTTCTGTTAAAATAGTATCTGTGCTGTCCGTGGGCATCCAATGTTTTAAGTATCCTTTCTCTGTCATTTTCAGGATCTGGAAAAAAAAAAACATGAGATGGAGAGTTTGGCTTAAAGTAAACCAAAATACCACTTTGCACTTAAAAGAAGCATTTGTTCTCAAAGAAACCCTGTCTCTGTGAAAAACAAGATAAGTTTGACCCACCATAAGAGCTTGCAAATCAGATACTTTTCTTGCAGAGGTCAGAACAATCAGCAAAACTGATTTCCACGTTAAATCCCTATCAAATTACTTGACCTTGCTCAAACTCGCTAATGCCCACAAGCTCATCCACAAACCTACTAGCTGCCCCTCACTCTCCACTGCACTAAACCCCTACATCCCTAACCACTCACTCAGATCATAAAACCAAAACTTCCTACAGATCCACAAACCATCACAACCACCTGGCCACCTGCAACTTTCCTGCTCCATCTCTATGGAATTCTCTCCCACCTGCTCTTCGCAACACCCAGGACCATACTAAATTCAAATCTCTCTTGTTCTCTTATCTTACTACTAAATAGATATGCACACCCCACTCCCTGACTTAATTTCCCCTTTCAGCCATTCAACCTTCCCACTCTCTCTGCAACAATTACTTATATTTTCACCCCACTGTGACTTTCACCTACTGCAACCAATCCTCTCCCTTACTCAAACTGTTCCTTAACTTACTAAAACAAAAAAAATGTTAATTCACATATACTAATCATCTGTCTGTATCAAGAATGTCTGCTTATTGTATTGTATGCTGTATTTCTCTGTGAATTTGTGTTACCACATTATTTTATTGTAGGCTGCATATTCTCTAGTATTGATTGTGTATTCTTTTCTATGTAACTGTTCTTTTGATCGTATATTCTATTTCTATGTAACTGTTCTTTGGAGAGTTTCTCCCTGGGCCTCCACTGAAAACAGGCTCTTCGTGGCCCAGTGGCCTTCTCCAGTTACCAAATTGAAAATAAATAAATAAGAACCTCAAGTCAAACAAGCTTGTTCAAATGGAGCAAGTGTTAGATGCTATATGCTATAAAAGTAGGATTCCAAGGAAAGGCCACTGATTTTCTGAGAAGCTTCTTATGTAGTACCCCTTTCAAAAATATTTTCACATGAGAATGCATTGAAAGAAGGGGATCCATGGGCAGACATGCTGAAATAACTAACAAATGAACCTTGATAGAGGAGTAAGACAGGCCATAGTACAGTAGCTCACACAAATACTGTAAAACCAGGAAAACTCCAGCCTTAAATGGGCACTGGTTGTTTTGTTGGCACCAACTACAACACCTTTTCCATTTGCTTATATAGTAGCAAACTTTATTGTCTCCATTAGTACCTGTTGCAATTCCCAAAAAACAGGTGACTAGGTGGTATTAAGACCCTGTCATCCAGTCAGTCAGTTGTTGTTTTGATCAGGGTGTATAAAAGCCCCCCTGTTCTTGTGTAAGTCAATCCAGTCTATGAGAATGGGAATTGCATCTGTCCAATTGCAAAAGAAGGGAGAACAACTGCTGTCTGACCCAGAAGGGAATCACCCAAGTGATCTTTGGAGATTCCTTCTGAATCTTTAGAAGTACTCTGGATATCAGTGGAAAGGGTAATAAGGTATACAGGAACATTCCTGTTCAAGGAAAATAAAATAAAAGTAATCTATCTTCCAGGTCTTCTTGCATGAAGTCCTGGAAGATAATTTTGACAGTTGATAATCTAGACAGGAGGAAAAAAGATCTACCTGAACATTTTCCAACAACTGCATTTAATCTTGGAATACCCCCTGATTCGGTCTCAGTTCATGAGGGCTTGCCTTGGTCCTGCATAGTTTGTCTGCTACACAATTTTGCTCTGATGAGATGTAATATGCATGTAGAGTGAGATTGTGATGTAAAGTTATAGCCCATGCCAACATGGCTAGACTGCATAGGAGAATAAGATGCGGTTCCACCTTGGCTGTTTATGTACCACATAGCTCTGTTACTACTCAAATAGGCCCTGGGGACTACAGATGAATCAGAAAGCTGAGAAGCCTGCATAAGAGCTAGCATCACTTTTATGTTAATGTGTTTTGGTCTCACTTTTATCCCACAGACACTGCACTTTTATTCTCCTTGAGACTCCTTCCCAAGCAAAGTCCAAGTTGTCTGAAGTGACCGACTGCTTTGTAACAGGAGGGATGAACGGGAGACTCGGATAAAGAAAAATGTGATGTATCCACCAAGTGATTTCCATTTTCACAAATCCCATAACTAAAATCTGAAAAGACAATGGGTAATGCTACTAGGAACAAAAAGACTTCAGATACCACTGTATTTTTATGGGTGTCTTTCAAGAGCTATTATGAGAATTGCAGATGCCATGAGAACCAGTATTCTGAGGTATTCTCTTGCTGTGATAGAAGTTTAAATGGAAATAAAAAGATGAAATAGATGTAAATATACATTTATTTTCCTGTGGAATTCAAACTGTTTGTACTGAGGTGTCTTCAAGGCAACCCAGAAATACAATCCTATGTGATGGAGTCCAAAAATACTTTTGGAAGTTTTCTTGGAATCCCAGTCAGTACAGGAGATCCCACAGTTCAAAAAAGACTCTGCAAAGATAAGCAAGTTGTGTAAATATGGAAAATGTAGATATTGTGTAGCCTCCAATGGGCTATGACAGGAGCTACACACTTCATTAATAGTCTTGGAGCAGAACATAGCTCAAAGGGTAAGGCAGAGAGCTGCTAATGTGACAAAACCTTAAGAAATGCTTGAAAGGTCACAGGTTGTGAAATGAAAGCATTTCAGGCTTGGGCACTGTCACAAACTGATTCAGGAAAGAAAGAAATATACAGTAGTAATCTCCAGGTATTTCCTTTATTTGGCATAAAAAACATTCTTGAATAAACCCCTTCCAACTGTGAAGGAGGAACAGCTTCTATTACCCCCTGGGAGGGCATATATGTATGATAGGAGAGAAGAGAAGGGTTTGACCTGGGTTAGGAGGAGGAATTTCCTTCCACTGCTATCTGTATCCTAGAGTGATCATATTTAGAACTCACATGTCTGAAACAATATGTTGACAGAAACAGAAATAGAGAGTCAGACTTTCTGAAAGGGATAAGGGACTACTGGGGTGAGAGTGGAGGGCAGGGTCTCTTATATAGTCATTTTGCCTTGTTTGATGGTCCTTTGTCCATGTGGATTCCAGCTTTCTTTTTGAAACATCACTGCCATTGCTTTTCAAATGCCTGCTTAACAGCATTCTGCTGAGATGGTTTATTTTGTTTCTTGCCAAAACTGGATGAGGAAACACAAAGTTCCTTATAAAATTTAGAGGAGGGCTTAAAAACCTGACATATTCCTTAAATCAGACCACCTTTCTCATCCCACTTTTTTATAACTTCTGCAGCAACAGGTTCAAAACCTAAATCTTCTATCCAAATGAAAATACACATTTTCTTTGTGACATCTTCTGGGAGGTTCTGAGACTGCAACCAGGCAAACCTCCTTAAAACAGTACCAGTGGCAAAAGCCTGGAAGCAGTATCTACAGCCATAAATACACTTCAAACAATGAGTAGTAACCACAGAAACAGAAGAAACTATACCACACAAAGCATATTTTTTCTTCATAAGAGGAAACTGCAGCCAAAACATTCTTCACACTTTCACAATTAGTTTTTATAAACTTTTAACATCTTTTTTTTTTTCAAAACAGGTTTATTGTTTTAACATATAAGACAAATATCATAACAATTTTATACAAGTGATTAAAAATAGGTATTATTATAATATTCAACAAAACAACTAAAGTATTTACAAAGACATCCACTACAATCAGATCAATTAATTAAACTAAAATACCGTGCTATTGAAATTAGAATTTTTTTAACAAATTTTGTAAATTATCCCATACAATATAATATGATGTTTTTCTAGTTGTTCTCATTCTAATTGTGCTTATTTCCATATGGCACATTATATTCATAACATTTTTAAATTCATTGAACGAAGGAGGTGTATCTGAAATCCAATTTCTAGTTATTATTTTCCTGGCCACTGCTAGGATAGACCATAACAAGGGAAGCTTAATCTTTTTAACACATTGAGGTACAGGTGTGTTGAATAATATAAGAGACTTAGAAATAATGAAATTATCTGTAAAAAGAGCCTGCAAAAATTCATTAATTGACTTCCAGTATTCTTTCAACTTCATACAGTCATAAAACATATGAGCCCAGTCAGCATTAATTTCTACATTACATCTCTTACATAGATTATCTTTATTATTTATTTTATTCATCATCAAAGGTGTATACAAAGATCTATGTAAAAATTTCCATGTATAAAGTCTCCAGACAATGGAAGATGTAGTTATATAAGCAGATTCCAATATATATTGTTTATCTTGTTGAGTTGGTGGATCCCCATTAATAGAGGTGAAATAATTCCAGTATGAATCTACACTGTAAAAAGTTTCTTGTCTGATAATTTTATGTATATATGAAAGTTTACCTTTATCAGAAACTTTATGCTGTAAATTTAATATCAAGTAATCAATCAGTTTTGGAATAGATTCTTTAACTGTTATAGACATTAGATCTATTCTATCAATGAGATGTTGTCTAAAGATCTGAACCTCTAACCAGCAAGTTTCTCTTAGATCAAATTCTTGTTTTAAGAAATCTAGATTTTTAACTTTATTATCAGATATCAGCTGATACCAGTACTTTAGATCATTATCTATAGCTAAATGAGCTCCTTCAGAAGTAGATGACATAAGCATACCCTGAGTATACATTATAGGGTATACAATAAAATTCCATTCCCTATACTTAGGGTGCATGAATATAAAGTTACGATAACTAATAATAATATTTAATGGGTAACAAACCATATGTTTAGGTGTAATAGGTGAAGTACAAAATTCCTTTAGCAACCACAACATGGAGTTATTTATAATCATATTTTTATGTGTTAAGGAGATTTTCATGAAGTGCATACTAATTAGCTCCCAATAATCTTTCCATTTTGCAATATATGACTGATCTATTAATAAAATAATAACTTTTATAATAGAAGAGATAATATATAAATTAAAGTCTGGAAAAGAAATACCCCCTTGAGACCAGCTATTAGTATGGTTCTTTAATGCAATCCTAGGTCTAGTAGGTGCCCATAAGAAATTTAACATTAGTGTATTCAGTTTCTTGATAATTATTTTTGTAGGTGAAAGTATTATTGATTGTATTAAGTATAAAATCTTGGGGAATATTATCATTTTAATAATTGTAAGTCTCTCCTCCATAGTAAAAATCATATTATTCCAGGTATTAAAAAGATTTTGTATATTAAGAAAACAGGTATTATAGTTATTATATATAATAGATTTAATATCTTTAGATAGTATTATACCTAAATAAGTTATCTGACCTGAATTGGGTACATATTTAGTAAAATCACTAATGAGAATATTTTTTCGTGTATATATAGGTAGTATTTTAGTTTTTTCTTCATTGAATATTAAACCAGAAATACTTTTAAAATTCATCATTTTATCAAATAAAGATTGCATAGAAGAATTAGATCCTGCTGATGTAATTAGAACATCATCTGCAAAAAGTTTAATTTTTGATGTTGTATTTTCATCTATTTCAAAACCCTCTATGTCAGTACTGTTTCTAATCAAATTAGCCCAAGGCTCCATTACTAAAGTGAATAATAGTGGAGAAAGTGGACATCCTTGCTTTGTACCTTTAAGAATGGGTATTTTTTGTGAAACATATGTTCCTACCTTAATATAAGCCAGCGTTCCTTTGTATAAATGCTCAATTAAATTTACAAATGCATCAGAGAAGTTTGTGCATTTCAGTAAGGTAAACAGATAGTCCCAACTTACTGAATCAAATGCTGAACCTATATCAAGACTAATAAGTGTTAAATCTTTCTTTTTCCTATTTGCAAAATCAATTAATGTTAAAGTTCTTCTTATATTATCAAAAGTATTTCTATTTACAATGAAGCCCGTCTGATCTATATCTATAATGCCGGGATGATTGTCTTCAATCTATCAGCAAAAATACTCATAAACATTTTATAATCAACATTAAGTAATGAGATGGGTCGATATGAAGAACATCTAGTTGGATCTTTATTAGGTTTTAAAATTGGTGAAATAAATGTATATTGCCAAGATGGGGGGGGTTATTAACTCAGTTTGGGCCAAAATAAAAACCTTATGTATTAATGAATATGTAGTTTTAGAAAGGATTTTATATATCTCTGGTATAATACCATCATTACCCGGTGCTTTGTTTGATTTAAGCTTATTTATTTGTGTAATAACTTCTGTATATGAAATACTCTTGTCCAATAGTTTAATCTGCTGTTTATTAAGCTTTTTATTCATGTTTGTGGTTATAAACTCCTTTATTTTATCTTTAGGTTCCATGTTAATGTTGTTATGGTTAATCTTGTGAAAGTGATTTCTAAATTCATCCAGTATTTCTAGTATACTAGAAACATTCTTCTTTTTCCTTAGAGAAAAGATTTCTTTGATATGGTTTTGTTTATTCAATCTTTTGTTTTATTTTTAAGTCTATGTAAGTATTTGGGGCTTATTGAATAAGACAAAAACTTGTATTTCTCTAAAGTTATTTTAACTTTATGAGTTAAAATTTCTTTGTATTTCTCATTTAGTTTGTTTATTTCTTCAATAACTTTCTTGTCCATAATATTTTCTTTATTATTATGTTTATAAGAGTCTAATTTACTTTGAATATCTAACAATTCCTTATCCCAAGATTTCCTTTTATTATTATACCATCTGATACTTTGTCCATATAGATATGATTTTAAGGCATCCCAAACATAGACAATGGAGACTTCAGGAGTATTATTTATGTCTAGAAAATGTTGTACTTCTGAAAGTATATATTATTTATAGTCTTTTAGCTGAGTTAAGTATGCTGGTATCCTTTTGATCTGAACATTATGAGTATTTTTTATCATGAATTCAAAAACAATTGAGTTATGATCAGATATAGGACATGAAATGATTTTGGAATTAATTAAATCTGTTACCATCTGGTTAGAAATAAAGACCCTATCTATTTTTGAATAAGTTTTGTATCTGTTAGAAAAAAGGTGTATGGTAATGATTTTGAATCTATCTGATTATTAATATCATTCAAATGATAAGAATTAGCAAAATCATTTAAATGTTTTGCATTAGATGTAATTCTTCTTTTCCTTATAGTGGTAGTATCACTTTCATGTAGTATACAATTAAAATCACCAGCTAAAATAATATCCCCTATAGAGAATGATATGATCTTATCAATATGATGTTTCACTGTATTAATACCAATTCCAGGTATCCAATATACATTAATTAAAGTGTAAGTCTTCCCATTAATTTGTATTGTAACCATACAAAACATTCATTTGTCATCCTGAAAAGACTTAATGGTTTTAGGAATGGGCATACTTTTATTCCATAAAATAGCCACTCCTCTTTTTTTCTGAGTGTGCTCTGAACTAACCAATACTGTATACTTATTAGTATCTATCAAGACAAAACTACACATTTGGTAAAACAGCATCATATAAACTAAAATAAACTTTTTTTTTTTTAAACTGTTCATACTACTATATAGATCTATGTAATATATAACACTTGTATTCAAATAGCATTCAAATAATCTTGATGTTAGAAATCAAGAGGAGAGAAAATTAGGTTCTAACATTCATTTAAATCAAAAACTTTGGCTAATATGATTCAGACATTACATATATTAAGATGCATCTATTTTCTGTCATGTGAATACTATTAACAGCTTCCAAAAAAAAAAATCTTGAATTGTTTGTATATGAGCATTTACTTAAACTCATTATTGTCAATAGAGTAAAATATTGTATTCATAAAAATTATAATAAATCATATTGCATAGTTATGCAAATTCTCAGAAACACTTGCATTATTAAAAAAAAAAACATCACACACATACACACAGACACACACACACATACATACACACACACACATACACACACACACACACACACACACACACACACACACACACACACACACACACACACACACATATATATATATATATGATCTCACTGAGTTATGTCCTTGTTGAGCACTATCCTACTTGCTGTCCCTAGAATAAATCTGTCTGCTTTATAGAAAATAATGCACAGCAAACACATTTTAGTAACCAGATTTTACAATCATGCTAACCTACTGCTTTAAAATATATCACATGACATTTCTTCTAGAATAGAATTATAAAATTGTTTATGCTTGTCAATCAGATGAATTAAATGAATTATAATAAAGTATATGTTTGGAACAGAAGTTTTTAACACAGATTATTATGCTGCTGTTAAGTAGATTTTCAAATACATTTAAATAAATGTTTCATTTTCTATGCCTTCTAAAATAAGACATTTACTTACTACAAGAAACTACATCATTTAAACTCATTATAACTGACATTTTATGAATAGAGTATTTTTCCTGAATCTGTGGTGTGTCAGTATGATAACTAGGTCAGAGGTTATACTAACTGCTTTCAGTTTCTCTGTGAGAATTCTGTGAGTTGAAGCTTTTGAAGTAGTTCATGGACACTGTGCATGAGACAGCCCACATCCCAGATTGTCTCCTTAACATTTTGGCGGAAACTTATTAAAACTTGTGGCAAATATTCATTTTGTCAATAGAGTAAAATATTGTATTCATAGAAATTATTATAAATCATATTGGATAGTTATGCAGATTCTCAGAAACACTTGCATTGTTATATAAAAAGCCATCACACTCACACACACACATACACATACACACACACACACACACACACACACACACACACACACACACACACACACACACACATATATATATATATATATATCTGATCTCACTGAGTTGTGTCTTTGTTGAGCACTATCCTACTTGCTGTCCCTAGAATAAATCTGTCTGCTTTATACAAAATAATGCACAGCAAACACATTTTAGTAACCAGATTTTACAATCATGCTAACCTACTGCTTTAAAATATATCACATGACATTTCTTCCAGAATAGAGTTATAAGATTATTTATGCTTGTCAATCAGATGAATTAAATGAGTTATAGTAAAGTATATGTTTGGAACACAAATTTTTAACACAGATTATTATGCTGCTGTTAAGTAGATTTTCAAAAACATTTAAATAAATGTTTCATTTTCTATGCCTTCTAAAATAAGACATTTACTTACTACAAGAAACTACATCATTTAGACTCATTATAACTGGCATATTTTATGAATAGAGTATTTTCCTGAATCTGTGGTGTGTCAGTGTGATAACTATGTCAAAGGTTATACTAACTGCTTTCAGTTTCTCTGTGAGAATTCTGTGAGTTGAAGCTTTTGAAGTAGTTCATGGACACTGTGCATGAGACAGCCCACATCTCAGATTGTCTCTCTTAACATTTTGGCGGAAACTTATTAAAACTAGTGACAAACATTCATTTAGTAGTGTAAATGCATGTAAACATGACAAAACCTTCACAATGTATTCCACAGACCATTACAGCCTCTTACTTCTTTTCAGAAAGAGAAACAAATTGAATCACAGCTTGCCATTAAATCTTCAGATATTTTGACTGGTTATGAAACAAAACATTATAACTGACATATTTTATGAATAGAGTATTTTCCTGAATCTATGGTGTGTCAGTGTGATAACTATGTCAAAGGTTATACTAACTGCTTTCAGTTTCTCTGTGAGAATTCTGTGAGCTGAAGCTTCTGAAGTAACTCATGAACGCTGTGCATGAGACAGCCCACATCTCAGATTGTCTCTCTTAACATTTTGGCGGGAAACTTATTAAAAACTAGTGACAAACATTCATTTAGCAGTGTAAATACATCTAAACATGACAAAACCTTCACAATGTATTCCACAGATCATTACAGCCTCTATGTAAGTGAAATTAAGCCCAAAATTACCAACAAGCAATAAAACTCAACATTCTTCTCCCAACTCAATTTTCATACAAATCCTATTATTCACTGTGCCCACACAATCAAAAGCATTTCTATATATTAATAAAGAAAAGAAAAAGAGAGTAGAAAATAAAAGGGAGTGAGGCAGAAATAAAAAAATGTAAGAGAAAGCTGTAAGAAGTATATACAATGGAATGTTACTTACTGTTTATATTAATATAGTTAAAAGTAAAACATATTATTTACTCTTATTTAGTTCTGATTATTATTAGTTAAAGCATAACATATTATTTACAAACAGGCATAAGCAGTATAATCAAGAAAGTATAATTAGAAATAGCATTTGAAGAACTTATAAAAACTTTTACAAGGAATAAATATGTTATTATTCTATTAATGATATTTTCATTACTGTTCTCTCCCTGCCCTCCCCCACCCTTTACCCACTACATAATCTAAATAGAATGTCATTGTTTAAACAAAGAAAATAATAAAAGGAGAAGGAAAAAAAAGGTAAAGATAAAAAAATGTATCAAATTACTTACCTTACTTCTTTTCAGAAAGAGAAACAAATTGAATCACAGCTTGCTATTAAATCTTCAGGTATTTTGACTGGTTATGAAACAAAACATTTCTTTGCACATAGAGAATAACTTTGATTACATTTTTTCCAAAATATTTGTGGCTTTCTGGAAATGCAGGAACTATATTCAAAAAGATTAATAATGAACTAAAATGATGAGAGAGGAAAAAACATATTAGTCTCTTCTTCTTCTCTGAAGTCTTCCACAAAGCTTCAGTTGCCAATCTCTTTAATGAAGAACTAGCCCATTCCATTTCTTCTATTTTATCCATAAACTTTTAACATCTGAGCCTGACAATTCAGAATTCTAAAAATCAAAGAGAAGCATACACTTTTTTCACAAATGTATCAAAATCTTTACCATTCTCGTCAGAAAGAGAAGGATTATAATTAAAATGCTTCTCAGCAGCTGGATTAACTAAAGTTTTATAGCTGCTGGGTCAGGTCTGGGATTATTGTATAAAAACTTGAAAGACTGAGGGACTTTGTACATTCTATCTGCTTTCTTAGGGGCAAGCAGGTTGGCTGTCAGGGAAACAACTGGCTGTGACAAATACATCCACCAATGCTAACAGCACAGGGGGAACAGGTTTCTGGAAATTCCAGTTGTAGGAATTAATCTCTTACACATCCACAAACCTTCCTGGCCCCCTGGACAACTTTTGCTATCTTACTTAATAGCTAAACTATGGAACTCTCTCCTGCCCTCCCTTCGTAATACCTCTAACCACATCAACTTCAAATCCCTACTGCACTCCTATCTTTCATCAAATTGGATATTTTCCTGTTCATATCCTACTTGATTTCCTCCACTACTGTCAATTCAGCAGCCCACTCTTCTCACCACCTAGCAACCTTCCACTCAACTAAACCTCTAACTCCACTGCTAAACGTCTACTTTTTCATTTTTTTTCTTTTATCTTTTTCCTATATTCCACCTTCTTATACAGCTTCACAGCGGTATTGGTTACTACTTCTTTTCTGTAAATAACAACAAGCCTTATTGCCATTCTAAAGCTTGCTTTCACCCACTCTGTAACACATTTATTTCTTCATATATGCTTGCCTACTATCTACTAGACATACTTATCTTCTGCTATAGCTTCCTCTACTTCCATCTAATTCTGAAAGTTAAAAAAAAAAATCCTTATTCTGCAAATGTTAGTGCTACAGCCTGAACATGTATTTTGTTTTGTTCCACTGCCATTGCAGCCACTCTGTATTCAAACATAATTAGTTTCATACTTTGTACTTCATCCTACTTTGTCAGTATTGTATATACCTTGCTTGATATTCATGATTATAATGTCTATGTATTTGTCTAAGAAGTCATATAGTGTATTGTTATTGCCTATGGAGCTTTTCTCCCTAGGCTTTACTGAAAACAGGCTCTTCTTGGCCCAGTGAACTTCCCCGATCATAAAACTGTAATAAATGAATACATAAATAATATTTTCCAAGGAACCGAGAAACATTGGTGTTTTCCCACTGAAACACCAGCTCATCTTAAAAATATTCTCAGGGAAAGTGAATCACTTACAGGGAGAATCAGATACCACACTCTCCTCAGAATCTGCAACCTGAAGAGGAAAAAAAATGTCCCTTCACATTTCCCTACACATTCCAAATCCTGAACCTCTTCAGTGAAACAGGAATCCCTTTTTCCTTTACCAGAAACTACCTTACAAGAAGGTTCAATAGCATGTACAAGACCCTCAGCCAATTCCAATAAATTACTCCTGTTCAGAGAGGCTGACAAAGGAGAACTTAAATGTTTAGTTTTTTTTTTACTTTTTTTCAAAGTTAAGGCAAACAAATCTAGTACTGCTAGTAACAGCTTCCTCAGGGATGGGCACTACATTATAACATGGCAGAGTCACATTCCCCTGCCCTGTGAGGAGACGCCAAATGACAGCAGAATACATGGCTGACCCCTGGGTCCATGGTGGGTGTATGGACAACAACATAGGGATCCTAAGAAAATGAAGAGTAGTCTAATGAAACAGCTTTGGCTGCAGTAGAGTCACCCACCTGTGACTGTGGCAAATTACCAGCCTGCTGTGGTGTCAAAGACTGCACAGTTAACATTTTCTTTTTATAACTGGAAGAGGGTCTGACTGACAAACCTGCAGATTGTTATATGTTCAAACTGAAAATGGTACTCGTTTCCCAGGGAAGCTTAGCAGCAATAGTTGGCAAAATAGGAAAGTAGCAAAAAAAGTAACACCCCCCAAAAAAAAAATAAAAATAAAAAACATAAAATGCACTTAATACACCTTCCCCAGTCCCAAAAAGTGAACTAAACATAGTTTTTGTCTCAGAAACAGTGGTTTTAAACAACCTTTTACTACAAAAATAAAAAGTATGCTTCCCTTTAAAGGTAGATAAAAGCCACAAGACAGTGAAGGAAAAAAAAAACTTTTTATTTAGCTTAAATGTTGCTGTTTTTTACACAAAAAAAAGTTAAATAACTTTAAAAGTAATGTGGAAGTTTTTTTTTTCCCCTAAGGGGAACTTATATGCTCAGCAATGAAGCAGAGTTAGCTGATGGCCAATCCCTGAAAGCTGCAGAGGAGTAGTTTTCTCAGCTGCAGGAAAGCTATAAAGGGCTTGGTGCCCAAAACATGTCTTTTTAGTCAGCTCAGCTCAAGTTGATTAATGGTTTGGGTGCATGGAGGTTGCTCTAAAGCTTTAGAAGCTGGATATATACAGAATATAACTCCCTTATAGTTTAGGCTACTGCAGCAGTGACTAAAATTAAGAACATCAACTTTTTAAGCCCACCATACAAAAATCAGAGATTCATATACACTTTATAATAAAGCAACTCCTAATATCTCCATCAAAAGATCAATGACTTTGAAAAAAGCCAAAAAAAATGTTGCAGGATATGGATTCTATGACAAAACAATGGGTCAGGCATAATTCAAGTTTTAGAAAACTACCTATTTTTAATTCTTATTCTATAAGACATTGTATGTACCATATTCAAACAGTCACATAACTCTACAATCCAAATAATTTCACCTAACACAAAAAACCAGTATCAGCATAAAAATGTATGTCTTACTAAAATGGCCATTTACTACTTTATGTGATGAATGAAGAAAGCTATTCAAAACAACTGTTGCTGTCTTGAATGTAACAAAAACATTTCCTCTGTAACCTTCTTCAGTGATGCAAATACTCACCTGCCAATATTAAATCACAGATGTTATGTCATATCAAGATAAGACTATGTGTCCAATCAACAATTTTGGGAGAATTACTGAATTTTCAATAAAACTTAACATCAATGACTCTTGATGGCATTGAGGAATTATTGATCTTTTGTAAATCTCAACACCATTGACTTTTACTAATTTCTAGGAAGAGGTGACCTTTCTACAAAACTAATTATTATTTCCTAACAAGGAATAAATGGATGAAGGCAGTAGCAGGTAGAACCAATACCCATATCATACAATATGAAAACAATTACTAGTGAATTACACCTTTTCTAAATAAAATATGCCATTAGTAATATACTGATAAGATATAATAGTTTTGTCATAAACTCTTAATGTTTAAATGTTATATGATTTTGTGGCATGACTTAAAATGTAATTTAGGATTTTTAAATTAGTTAGAAAATTGATAAAACATTAAAAAATAATAAAACTAGTTACACACAATTCCAAACAGCATCATTAACACGCAAAGCAAGTCCACTGAAAAATTAATGTTTCAGGCTTATATCACTAAATCCACATACCAACAGAAAAAAATAAAAAAAGCAACATCTACAAATAATACTCACAATACTAAATTTGTTAACAACATTGCTGCTGTAATATATAATACTGGTCCTTAACTAAAAGTAAAGAACACTTTATCAAGAAAGTACAGTTGTGCAATTTGAACTTACCATTACAGCAGATGTTCGAATGATAACTGCTGTAGTAGCCTTAGCTATATGGGATAAACAGCTGTCCAGCTTCCAGAACTTCAGGGCACCTTCCATCCATCCAGACTGTCAAACAGCTCAAGCTGAGCTGACTAATATACAAGTATGGACACAAAGCCCTTCACAGCTTTCATGCTAGCAGAGAGAGTGCAGCTGAGCACTGAAAGAACAATGCTAGAACCACAAAAAATAAATGTCCACACCCTAGCAAAAACATAGAGGACCAAGTAGCAGCTTCTAGAATACTTCTAGAATCCAACCCTTTCTAAAAATCTATAGAAAAAGCCAAGGCCCTGGTACTCTGAGCCTTGACCCTGCCTGGAAGAGTTTTCTTAACCTTAGACAACCATTTGGAAATAGTTTGTTTTGACACAGGTCATCCCTTCTTCTTACCTTCACAACAAATAAACAATTGTTCCAAAGTTCTGAAAGATTTATTCCTATCAAGATAGAACCTGTGGACATCCACGGTGTGCAGTATCCTTTGTCCCTCGTTTTTAGGATCAGGAAAGAAAACACAGAGATTGATAATTTGGCTTAAGATAAACTCAAATACCACTTTAGGTATAAAAGAAGGATGTGTTTTCAAAGAAACCATGACCCTAAGGAAAATGAGACAGGATTGATTCACCATAAGAGCTTGCAATGCAGATGCCCTTCTTGCAGAGGTCAGAGAATTAGTAAAATGGTTTCCCATGTTAAGAACCTCAACTCAGAAAGACTAGCTGGTTCATATGGAGTAAGTGTTAACTTCTCTAACTCCAAATTAAGATCCCAAGGAGGCCTCTTATGGAAAACCACTTTCAAGAACATTGTGACATGTGACTGCCTTGAAAGAAGAGGATCTATGGGCAGACATGCTGAAATGGAAGAAAAATTAACCTTGATAGAGGAATAAGAAAGGACACATGGTAGTACCTCACATGAAAATTATAAAACCAGAGAACACCTAGTCCTGAATGGGTGCTGTTTATGTTGTTGTTACCAACTAGAAAACCTTTTTCTTTTGCTAATATATGATTTTCTTGTGGCAGGTTTTCTTACTTCCTTTAGTACCTGCTGCACATCCTCAGTAAACATGTGCCTAAAAGCATTTATGTCCCTATCATCCAAGCAGTCAGTTGGAGATGGCTGATGTTACGGTATGTAAGTAGATCCAATGTGCAAGGATGCTTGTGTTAATTGCCCTATTTCCAAATTAAGGAAGAACCACTTTTGCCTGGGCCAGAAGGGAGTCAAGACAATGATCTTTGGGGGATTTTTATCAGTGGAAATGGTGGAAAAGCATACAGGAAAATTCCTGTCCAAGGAAAAGAAAAGGCATCTGTCTTCCAGGCCTTCTTGCATGGAGTCCTGGATCAAAATCTTGCCAGTTGACATTTCACTGAGGAGGCAAAGAGGACTACCTTAGGAATTCCCTGCAGATGGATCAAATCTTGCAAAACCCCCTGATCTAGTTTCCAGTCATAAAGGTCTTCTCTAGTCCTGCTTAGCTTTTCTGCCACACAGTTTTGCTCTGACAGGGTGTAGAATGCATATAGAGTGAGATTATGCTGTGAAGCTGTATCTCAAATTAAAATGGCTAGCCTGCAAAGGAGGGTAAGAACTGATCCCCCCTTGCTTTTGATGTACCTCATGACCATGTCTGTAACCACTTGAAGAGGTCTCTGCGACTAAAGATGTTTCAGAGAGTCGAGTGCCTTGATCAGGGCAACATCTCCTATATATTTATGTGCTTGCATCTGCCATTGGTACCCTGCACCCCTGCAATTTTATCTGTCTCAAAACTGATCCCCAAGCAAAGCCTGAATCATCTGTGGTGACTGACTGCTTTGGAGTAGGGAGGGAGAATGGGAGACCTGCATTTAAGGATATATGTTGTCTCCATCAAACATGTTCTCTCCTAATATACGTAAGCATTGGGATTTGAAAACATGAAATGGTGCTGATGCTGGGAACAAAGATATTTCAGATACAACTATATTTTTCCCATATGGAGTCTTGCCAGGGTATCATGAGAATCATTAATATCATGAGACCCAAAATCTTGAGGTATTCCCTGACAGTGACCAAAGTCTGAGTGGAAAACCTATGAAATAGAGCTAAATAAAGATCTATTTTTCCTGTGGAAGAAAAGCTCTTTGAACCGAGGCCTTACTGACATCCCAGCAACACAATCCTGTGTGTAGGTGTCAAGAAACACTTTTAAATGTACTCTTGGAATCCCAGCTTATAAAATAGATCTCCCACCCAAGATATCCCTGACACTTTGAAATAAACTTTGCAAAGATAACAAAGTCATTTAAATATGGAAAAAAAGTGGATACCCTGTAGCCTGCAATGAGCTATAATTGGAGGTAGACACTTTATTAACACTCTTGTTGCAGGAGGTAGTCCAAAGATTAAGATAGTGAACTGATAATGTGATATAGACACATTACCTTTAAGATCGTTTTCCACCTTTTCTAGCCAGTACAGATCCCAAGCTTTGCTTGTCTCAGGACTTTATTTTCTGTGCTCAGAGCTATCCAGACCTTGAATTGGTAGAGGGAAGTCCTACTGCCTACCAGTGGGATTGGTGGGCATTGTACTGCCTATCTAACACTAGAGGAGTGGTTTCCAGCTCTGAAATTGTAATTTTATTAGCCTTTTGGGCTGATTTCTATCCCTTTCAACTTTCTGGCTTAAAAACGCGTGTGTTTGTACATTTTTCACATCGTGCAGCACTGCGAGGCTACAGTTAAACTGTTGCAGGTGCCAGAAAGTCTGCTCTTCAAATTTTCCCTTAAAACTAGCTGGTTTCTCAGTAGTAGCACTAAAATCTGAACCCCTGTGACTAGCGCTTGCTCTAGAACCTGCTGGAAAGCACTAGGAAGCCTGAAACAGATACAAGCACTCAGCTCTCCTTGTCAATAAGGAGAAATTAATCATAGGCACTAAACAGCCTATAATTGCAAAATACCTTGCAAAGGTAAGGGAAAACAGCTCTTAAACTTTACATAAAAGCACCTAAACAGGCATGTCCAAGGGTCAGCTTCCGGTGATTTCTCCTCTCCACCTGGTGAATCTGGGCATACTGGGGCAATGCAGCAACTGCCTCATGTACACAGACAATCCTATCCTCCTACCACCCAACACTACAACCTGCGAGAGATGCACTTACATAGCCAAACTGGAAGCAAAGCTCTCTCCAGCCAAGATTGTGCTAGACAGTCAAGAGGAGAAGGTTAACACCTGCATCACCCCCTTCATAGCCCTTCAAAACCCACACCATCAACACCCACACATAGCAACAGTAAACCCACATATGCGGTGGCCCTTAACATTAACCTGCTCAAGCAACAAAGACCTCCCAAGCCGAAACGCAAACAAACACCAGTCACAACCAAAGTGACACATAACTCACAACACCAGTGTGCCACCCAACAACAGCCCCTAAGGCAAGACAATGTACCCAACACTTTAGTCATAGGTGACTCTATAGTCAGGCACACTGATGTCCCACTCACCAGACTGAACAAGGAGAAAATTACAGTCAGCTGCCTGTCGGGTACCAGGATCTGCCACATAACGCATGCACTCAAGTCACTCCACAACAAGTACAAATATGGCTCTGTCATTGCCCATGCTGGAGTGAATGACTTCAGATGTACCTCCCTGGACTACATGAAAAGAGATAGGGAAGAGCTCTTGGATCATGTGACCCAGGCAGGTATGACCTAGCCCTGAGTAGCATCCTGCCTTCGCCCAGAATGATACCACAGTATAAGGACAAAATGATTGACTTCAACAATTGGCCAAGCTTCTGGTGTCATTCAAAGGGGATCCAGTATTTGTCTGCCTGGGAAGACATGATCGACAAACCACGATGCTTTGCCAGAGATGGTCTTGCACCTGTCACCCCTGGGATTCAGGTTACTGGCTAAAGCTCCTGCCACCCCTATAGTGCCTTTTTAGGCAAGGTTCAAAGGATAAAACCACCACCATAACAGATAGAACAGGCAAAATCTGAAGGTAATGTTACTCAATGCTAGAAGTCTAAACCTCAAAATGCACTCTCTCGAGGCACTCCTAAAAATGGAGAACATCGATATCTGTGCAGTAACTGAGACCTGGTTCAAGGCTCCAGAGAGCACCCCTGCAATACCAGGCTACAATTCTTAGCACACTTTTCGGCCAAACAACCAGGACCAAAACACTAAAGGTGGAGGAGTGTCCATATTCACACCTCCAGGCTAGTTGCCCAACACAATGCATCTGAAATTCTCCAGGTGCAACTAACACTAGGTAAGACTGCAATCCAAATTGTAGCTTGCTACAGATCTCCAACCATGCCCCAAGATTCTCACTACACCTTTCTAAACATACTGAAAAATATTAAGATACAACCAAACACCCTAATACTGGGTGATTTCAACTACCCTGCCATTAATTGGGAAAATTGCTCAGGTACCAACTCCTTTTCCCAACGGTTCTTGGAATTCATAAATTCCAATGCCCTGGATCAACTAATCCATTGTCCCACCAGGGGCTCCAATATCCTAGACCTGGTCATTACCAACACGGGAGATAGATGCGCCACACCAGTGGTCACCCCCTCATTGGTCAGGTCTGACCATAAGCAAATCACCCTTGACATCCACATCCCACCCCCCAGTAAGGAAACCTCCTTAAAAAACTTCTCGAAAGCCAACTTCAAGCTACTGAAGTCAGAAGTGACAAACTTCACAACACCCACGCAGACGGGATCTGGAAGTTCGACTGCAGAATCCTACACTAAGGCACTGTACGAGCACATCCACTCGTGCATGAATCGTGCCATCCCAAATAGAACCTAGATGCTCTTCTCCAAAAAAAGGAAGCCAATCTGGTGGTCCCCTGCTATAAACAAACTATACAACAGAAGGAAGAAACTTTTGCAAAAAAGAGGAAAATCCCAGGATGCAAAAAACTCCCTCACCAGCCTCAGTAAGAAGCTGAGATCCCTCATAAAATCCTCAAAAGCTAGTTACGAAAATAAAATTGCCAAAGATTCCAAAGACAACCACAAGGCATTCTATAGTTATGTCAAGAATCTAAATGACAATTCTCAGATATGCCCTGAGTTACAACAGAATGGCATTAAATATACTGATCCCAAGGATATTGCCAATATCCTGGCAGATCGATTTAGTGCTAACTTCACCCCACTCTCACCCCCTAAAGGGCCCATCTCAATACCAAAAGATTGCCAAATTCTGATAATCACAGCCACACAGGTAGAAACCACACTCTCCAAAGCTAAGAATACAGCATCCATGGGACCAGATGACATCCCAGGCTGTGTACTACATGAACTACAAAATGAACTGGCACCTCACCTAAGTGTCATGTTTAATCATAGCCTCACCTCAGGCTTCGTGCCCACTGAGTGGCACACAGCTACAGTTATCCCGCTCCTCAAGGGAGGACCACCTTGGATCCTGGGAACTGCCGTCCCATCAGTCTGACAAGCCTGATTTGTAAGGGCATGGAACGCATTATCATGGAACTTATAAACAAAGACATTGGCAACCTTCAAACACTGGACCCCACCCAGTTTGGGTTTGTGAAGGGCCGATCTTGTCTCCTGAATTTGATTGACTTCTTTGAATCAGTCTCCAGAGCTGTGGACGAGGGTAAGGCAGTCCACACAGCCTATCTGGACCTCGCCAAGGCCTTTGACTCCATCCCTCACTCTGGAATCATAGATAAACTTACTAAGCTGGGCATAAATCCCTACGTCACTCGATGGGTTGCTAACTGGCTTACTGACAGAACCCAGACAGTAAAAGTAGCCGACTCCAAATCCAGCTCCAGACAAGTGACAAGTGGAGTACCTCAGGGTTCAGTCCTGGGACCACTCTTGTTTGGTATCTACTTCTCTGAAGTACAGGCCAACACTAAGGGACTCTGGCTAACAAAGTTTGCAGATGACTGCAAACTGGGAGCCATTATTGAATCCCCAAATGATGTGGATATTCTACAAAAGGGCCTTACAGAAACAGATGCCTGGTGCCAGAGCCATGGGCTGAAGCTTAATCCCAAGAAATGTATAGTTATCCCCTTTGGAAAAAAACATGTACCCATGAATTATCACATAGGTGGCAGGACACTAAACATTGAAAGTGTGATGAGAGACTTAGGGACACAGGTGGACAGTGGTCTCACTTTCGATAACCACATTGCCACAACAGTCAGGAAATCCTTCTATGTGGCACACCTCATCACTAAGGGCTTTTCATCCAGAAAAAAGGAGGTCATTGTCCCACTGTACTCATCCCTCATTAGACCCATTATAGAGTATAATGCCCCATTTGGTATGTACCTCATAAGACATCTGCAACAGCTGGAAAGGCCACAGACATACCTCACTAAAAGAATCACAGACCTAAAGCAGATGCCATATACTGATTATCTAAAAAAACTCCAGCTATACTCTGTGGCATATCGTCTACTCAGAGGCGATCTCTGCTTAACATACAAGGCCATGTCAAACCCTGAGCTGTTGGACATGCTCCACTTAAAGAAATCCCAATCCCTCAGAGCCACACGCTCCAGGGATCTAAACCTTGTCATCAAAATGAACAAAACATGCTGGAGGGATAGGTTCCTGACCCAGAGACTCCCCATACTCTGGAATAGACTGCCCATACATATCAAGCAGAGTGCCTCATTGGCCCTCTTCAAAAGGAACCTTGATGATTGGATGGGAGATAGAAAATTCACCCCGGGGATCATGTCAGTCGCCCTGCTAGACAGGAGCCTGGAGAAGTAAATATTGTGGGAAGAACTATCCAGGGAATTGTTATGGCTAGGCTTGCATAAGCCCTAGGGCCGATAGCCTAGTACCAACCTATGAATCTATAAGAAACATCTGAAGTCTGAATTAATAGAGATGTGGTATTACCAGGAAACTTGAAATAGGAAGAAGAGAAAACAGGTTGTAAAGTGACATCATCTTGAATTTGGGCACTATCATAAACAGAGCATAAGAATAAACTGTTCAAGCAAGCGGTGATCGAGTGAGTGATACTGTTCCTTCGATAAAACAAACTTCCACTGGATTCAAATCAAAGTAGTGCACGAAACAAGTTTATTAGTTAAAATAATAATAGTACGATAAGCGCTTTCACTAACTTGTAGCTTCTTCAGATCTTAAACAGCAAACATGGGATTCATGCGCCTTATATAGCTAATAACAGCCATAGTGATTTGTTAATTATTAATTAGAGAACCACAATAATAATTAGATCCTGACTGAAAATGCATATAATAATATGTTTTAAATAAAAATAACTAATTTACCAACATTACATCTGATCTTAAACAGCAGCATAAAACTCATCCGAAATGAAGCATATGATAATGTGATGTATACAAAAATATCCAGTCTACCAACATTGCATCTGATACTAAACAACAACATAAAATTCATCCCAGACTAAATATTACAATATATAAAATTCTAATGTGTATAGGCTCTATTGATTAAGCCAATCATTAGAAAAATGACAGTTGGTATATTATAAAATATCAGATGATATCATTAAAAACATAATCATTAAAAAACATATTCTTCTAGGAATATCTTACAATTTAAGAATAGCAGCATAGAATTTATCATGTATTAAAATATTATAGAATATTATTATAGGCATAAAAACAATATAAATGATAGAATCAGTCTAAATAGTGTTTATTGTTCTAAGATAATTAGCTAAAATGGATAACTATTATATGTTTATATCAAATATGTCTGTATATATATATTTGTGTAAATAAAAATATTCTAATCTTATGAATAGATTCAATTCATGTAGATAAATATTGTATATAAAATCTAATAAATATATATATAGTAAATGTGTGTAAATAAATAAATAAATATAAAATCTAACCAAATGAATATATATATATATGTGTGTATATAAGAAATTATTATATATAATATAACAATTCATCTGTCAACGTATATACATCTAAGATCACTATATATATGTGTATAGCTTGTGTTATCCAAGGATTGTATATTATAATATATATATATATATAGTATTTATAGTAATGGTTGTATATGAATGGGGATATATATCCTAAATGTATTTAATAATTAATAATGTACTGAAATATTAAAACTTAATATGCCTACGTTTCTTTAAATGAGGTCTGATAGATGCTCTCTCATTTAGTCCATGACCTTTATCAGCTCTAAGCATAATAATCCATCTACTCTCTCTATCTTCTGTATGATTCATTATATCTCCTCCTCTTACATTCACATTGATTTTCTCTAAGACTCTAAACCTGAATGTATGTTGAGAGTTTGTTTGCATCACATGCTTAGCTAAAGCGTTCTGTACATTGCCTTTCTTTATATTATAACAATGTTCCCTTATTCTATCTCGTAAGACCCTGTTGGTTTTTCCAACATAGAAACATGAGCATAATTCACAAACAGCAAGATATACAACATCTGGTGTCATACAATCAGCATTGACTTGAGTATATATTTCCTTATGTGTGTCTGGGTGTATGAAAACTATGCTAGAGTCTATCAGCGGGCAGAAGTTACAGTGCCCACAGGCTCTCGTATAATAATTATTATTCAGACATACATTCTTCTTTGATGGATAGCATAGCAATCTCTTAAGATTCTTTTTATTCTTATATGTAAAAGATGGAATATTACCTACGATCGTTGCTAATAGATCATCAGCTTGTAGAATATTCCAATTCTTAGAAATAATGTCTCTAACCTGTTTATTATCTGCTGTATATGAAGTCAAAAACTTGGTAGTTGCTTTAGATGTATCTTTATCATCACTGGTGACTTCAGGTTGAGGCCCAAAATATGGGGTACCTGTTGTTGAACGTAAGTTCAATACATTATTGATTTGTTTATTGAGCTCATCAGCTTTATATCCTCTTTCAACAAATTTCTATTTTAAATCATTTAAATCTGTTAAAAAACCTCTATCATCTGAATTAAGCCTAGATATTCTTAATGTTTGTCCTTTCATTATATTGTTAAACACATGTCTGGGATGCATGCTAGTTCTAAATAGCAGTGTGTTCCTATAACATGATTTTCTAAAAATTCCTGTATTAAACATACCACAATCTAGTTTCTCTACATATAAATCTAAAAATTCAATCTTTGTTCGTGAATAATTCATCGTAAACTTTAAACATGGTGTTATATTATTCATAATCATAGTGAAACTGTTCAGTTCATCTATTGTCCCATTCCATAAAATAAACACGTCATCTACAAAACGTCTGTAAAATTGCACATATTTCTTAAACATAGGTTCTTCAAACAATAAATGTTCTTCCCAATAGGCCAAAAACATGTTGGCGTAGCTATTGGCACATGGAGTGCCCATAGCTACGCCATCTAATTGTTGATAAATGTTATCTCCAAATATAAAAATATTATTTTCTAAAACCAGTTCAAGAAAATGTACTAATAAGTCAATCAACATATTACTATATGTACTATGTTTCAAAAGATAATTATTGATGTAAGTTAAACCAAGCTCGTTACGGATGACTGTGAATAAGGACTGTATGTCAAAAGTTACTAGAATCAGGTTTCCTATAGTTTCCACTTGATTGGTGGTATGATATAAATCTATTAGAAACTGCTTGGAATCCCATAGCACAAAATTATTATTATTTAATATGCACCTCAAATGTTTCTCTATAAATACTGAGAGATGCTCAGTAACCCATCCCTGCCCAGAGACTATAGGTCTCATGGGTGGTTTGGTTAAACTTTTATGTATTTTGGGCAATCCGTGTATAACTGGAATGGTAGGCATCTTAATATATAAATATTCAAACTCATTCTTATTTATTAATTTACTTTTATAAATATCTGTCAAGATGTTATGTACATATATACACATATCATGAACCTTAGTAAAATCAATTCTTGTATAGAAAATATCATTCAACATATCAATCATTTCAGTATGGTAGTGTACGGTATCCATTACCACTATTCCTGAGCCTTTATCTGCAGGTCTTATTATAATATTTAAGTCATTTCTTAAATTGTAAAGGCTCTTTCTTTCTTGATATGATAAGTTATTATAAGGTGTATACTTGGAATTCATTACACCATTGTTATAAAAATAACTATATATCTCATCTTCTGTAGTTCGTAAATATGCTTCAAGTAAAGGGTGATTAGCTGGAGTAAACTCACTTAAATTCTTAAACACGAACGTGTTTGTAGTAGTAGTTGTTACCTCATTGCCAGCCTTGTTTTTAACAGTATCATTATAAATATATTTAAGCATAACATTTCTACAAAACATTCTCACATCTATAATAGTTTCATCCAATGCACTATTACTATGAGGAATGAAACTTAAACCTTTAATTAATAAATTAATATCATTTTGTGACAACGGGATACTGGACAAATTATATATTAATTCTTGTTGTGATTTGTCCACATTCTTTTCAACGTTGTATTGTGTGGGGGCTCTCCTGACAGTTTTCTTTTTTGTCTCCCTCGACTGACTGAGCGTGTTCTGTTTAAATTCTTCTCTTGGCGTATTGCTAAAGGGAAAGACAAATTTAAAGCTGCTCCTTTATTATTTTCATTCACCTTTGGTCTAACAATCTGTTCCTGATCATTTAAGGGCTTGCTCTTGTTCCTAAGAACATTAACAATAGGGTACAAGTTTACACTTTGATCCATGCTATTATGAGTTATATGTATAACATCAATAGAGTCATTACATGTAGTTATTTCATCATTATTGACTGCTTAACCAGTAGCAAGGCTTGTATCAACAGATATAGTATCAGGCCCATTACATTCAATATCAGCAGTTAAGGCCTATTATAAAATATCAGATGATATCATTAAAAACATAATCATTAAAAAACATATTCTTCTAGGAATATCTTACAATTTAAGAATAGCAGCATAGAATTTATCATGTATTAAAATATTATAGAATATTATTATAGGCATAAACAATATAAATGATAGAATCAGTCTAAATAGTGTTTATTGTTCTAAGATAATTAGCTAAAAATGGATAACTATTATATGTTTATATCAAATATGTCTGTATATATATATTTGTGTAAATAAAAATATTCTAATCTTATGAATAGATTCAATTCATGTAGATAAATATTGTATATAAAATCTAATAAATATATATATAGTAAATGTGTGTAAATAAATAAATAAATATAAAATCTAACCAAATGAATATATATATATATGTGTGTATATAAGAAATTATTATATATAATATAACAATTCATCTGTCAACGTATATACATCTAAGATCACTATATATATGTGTATAGCTTGTGTTATCCAAGGATTGTATATTATAATATATATATATAGTATTTATAGTAATGGTTGTATATGAATGGGGATATATATCCTAAATGTATTTAATAATTAATAATGTACTGAAATATTAAAACTTAATATGCCTACGTTTCTTTAAATGAGGTCTGATATATGCTCTCTCATTTAGTCCATGACCTTTATCAGCTCTAAGCATAATAATCCATCTACTCTCTCTATCTTCTGTATGATTAATTATATCTCCTCCTCTTACATTCACGTTGATTTTCTCTAAGACTCTAAACCTGAATGTATGTTGAGAGTTTGTTTGCATCACATGCTTAGCTAAAGCGTTCTGTACATTGCCTTTCTTTATATTATAACAATGTTCCCTTATTCTATCTCGTAAGACCCTGTTGGTTTTTCCAACATAGAAACATGAGCATAATTCACAAACAGCAAGATATACAACATCTGGTGTCATACAATCAGCATTGACTTGAGTATATATTTCCTTATGTGTGTCTGGGTGTATGAAAACTATGCTAGAGTCTATCAGCGGGCAGAAGTTACAGTGCCCACAGGCTCTCGTATAATAATTATTATTCAGACATACATTCTTCTTTGATGGGTAGCATAGCAATCTCTTAAGATTCTTTTTATTCTTATATGTAAAAGATGGAATATTACCTACGATCGTTGCTAATAGATCATCAGCTTGTAGAATATTCCAATTCTTAGAAATAATGTCTCTAACCTGTTTATTATCTGCTGTATATGAAGTCAAAAACTTGGTAGTTACTTTAGATGTATCTTTATCATCACTGGTGACTTCAGGTTGAGGCCCAAAATATGGGGTACCTGTTGTTGAACGTAAGTTCAATACATTATTGATTTGTTTATTGAGCTCATCAGCTTTATATCCTCTTTCAACAAATTTCTCTTTTAAATCATTTAAATCTGTTAAAAAACCTCTATCATCTGAATTAAGCCTAGACATTCTTAATGTTTGTCCTTTCATTATATTGTTAAACACATGTCTGGGATGCATGCTAGTTCTAAATAGCAGTGTGTTCCTATAACATGATTTTCTAAAAATTCCTGTATTAAACATACCACAATCTAGTTTCTCTACATATAAATCTAAAAATTCAATCTTTGTTTGTGAATAATTAATCGTAAACTTTAAACATGGTGTTATATTATTCATAATCATAGTGAAACTGTTCAGTTCATCTATTGTCCCATTCCATAAAATAAACATGTCATCTACAAAACGTCTGTAAAATTGCACATATTTCTTAAACATAGGTTCTTCAAACAATAAATGTTCTTCCCAATAGGCCAAAAACATGTTGGCGTAGCTATGGGCACATGGAGTGCCCATAGCTACGCCATCTAATTGTTGATAAATGTTATCTCCAAATATAAAAATATTATTTTCTAAAACCAGTTCAAGAAAATGTACTAATAAGTCAATCAACATATTACTATATGAACTATGTTTCAAAAGATAATTATTGATGTAAGTTAAACCAAGCTCGTTACGGATGACTGTGAATAAGGACTGTATGTCAAAAGTTACTAGAATCAGGTTTCCTATAGTTTCCACTTGATTGGTGGTATGATATAAATCTATTAGAAACTGCTTGGAATCCCATAGCACAAAATTCTTATTATTTAATATGCACCTCAAATGTTTCTCTATAAATACTGAGAGATGCTCAGTAACCCATCCCTGCCCAGAGACTATAGGTCTCATGGGTGGTTTGGTTAAACTTTTATGTATTTTGGGCAATCCGTGTATAACTGGAATGGTAGGCATCTTAATATATAAATATTCAAACTCATTTTTATTTATTAATTTACTTTTATAAATATCTGTCAAAATACTATGTACATATATACACATATCATGAACCTTAGTAAAATCAATTCTCATATAGAAAATATCATTTAACATATCAATCATTTCAGTTTGGTAGTGTATGGTATCCATTACCACTATCCCTGAGCCTTTATCTGCAGGTCTTATTATAATATTTAGGTCATTTCTTAAATTGTAAAGGCTCTTTCTTTCTTGATATGATAGGTTATTATAAAATGTATACTTAGAATTATTTCCACCATTTTTATAAAAATAACTATATATCTCATCTTCTGTAGTTCGCAAATATGCTTCAAGCAAAGGGTGATTAGCTGGAGTAAACTCACTCAGATTCTTAAACACAAACGTGTTTATAGCAGTAGTTACCTCATTGCTAGCCTTGTTATTGACAGTATCATTGTAAATATATTTAAGCATAACATTTCTACAAAACATTCTCAAATCTATAATAGTTTCATCCAATGTACTATTACTATGAGGAATAAAACTTAAACCTTTAATTAATAAATTAGTATCATTTTGTGACAACGGAATACTGGACAAATTATATATTAATTCTTGTTGTGATTTGTCCACATTTTCTTCAACGTTGTATTGTGTGGGGGCTCTCCTGAGAGTTTTCTTTTTTGTCTCCTCGACTGACTGAGCGTGTTCTGTTTAAATTCTTCTCTTGGCGTATTGCTAAAGGGAAAGACAAATTTAAAGCTGCCCCTTTATTATTTTCATTCACCTTTGGTCTATCAACCTGTTCCTGATCATTTAAGGGCTTGCTCTTGTTCCTAAGAACATTAACAATAGGGTACAAGTTTACACTTTGATCCATGCTATTATGAGTTATATGTATAACATCAATAGAGTCATTACATGTAGTTATTTCATCATTATTGACTGCTGAACCAGTAGCAAGGCTTGTATCAACAGATATAGTATCAGGCCCATTACATTCAATATCAGCAGTTAAGGCCTCCCCTACATTATTAATTGGGTTAGGAACCACTACAGGAGGTAATAACACTTTGTCAGTTCCCATAGAAGTTGAATGTTGCTTGAGATTCATGCTATTCTGCCTAATATATGGATTAGGCATACGTTCAGGAATACGTTTCTCCCAAACAAAAACTTGTCCTGTTTTAAAGTCTTGTATATCTCTTGAAACTTTGCTTTGTTTCTGCTGAAACAATTTGCGTTCATATGCAGAAACGCAATCTAGTATATTATCAAAAAGATTATGTATAGCTAATTCCGTAAATTCTTCAAACAACTGCTGTTGTAATTCATTAATTTTAGTAGTTAAGGCTTCTTCCTCCGGTTTAAAAAAGTTAATTAATAGTTGCAAGTACTTACGGCTTGTATCAATGTTTATCTGCTGCCATAGTGCCAGTAACTCCGGGTATTCATTCCCCTGACTCGGCATGGAGAATACTCTCAATCCGCGTGGTATAATGGCATTGTCTAGACAAAACTGAAAATGCTGCCGTTGCATTTGTAAGCGTTTCAGTTTGTAGAAATGTTTCTCAATGTCATTTAGCATCAGGTTAGCTCTTCGAAAATCTGCATCACGTTCCTTTGTGTCTGTTAACGGTTGTTCACCTGCTAACGACCACAATGTAGTGAGGGTACCATCCAAATGCTGTTTAAACCTCGCTTCAATTGCTGCTTTGCCCCGGTGTTCACTTCTGGGCTTGTATGGTAGTTCGATGTTCGTCATGTCGTCATGATATAAGCAAATAACTACTCACTCACTCTTGTTCACGTAACCAGTTAAGTAAACGTAAAGACAAAATCAAAAGAATATAGTTCCTGGTTACAAGCCGAAGGCACGCTTGCTGATTAAAATAACTAGAGCATAAGAATAAACTGTTCAAGCAAGCGGTGATCGAGTGAGTGATACTGTTCCTTCGATAAAACAAACTTCCACTGGATTCAAATCAAAGTAGTGCACGAAACAAGTTTATTAGTTAAAATAATAATAGTACGATAAGCGCTTTCACTAACTTGTAGCTTCTTCAGATCTTAAACAGCAAACATGGGATTCATGCGCCTTATATAGCTAATAACAGCCATAGTGATTTGTTAATTATTAATTAGAGAACCACAATAATAATTAGATCCTGACTGAAAATGCATATAAAATTAATGAATTACAACAGCAGTTGTTTGAAGAATTTACGGAATTAGGCAGAATAGCATGAATCTCAAGCAACATTCAACTTCTATGGGAACTGACAAAGTGTTATTACCTCCTGTAGTGGTTCCTAACCCAATTAATAATGTAGGGGAGGCCTTAACTGCTGATATTGAATGTAATGGTCCTGATACTATATCTGTTGATACAAGCCTTGCTACTGGTTCAGCAGTCAATAATGATGAAATAACTACATGTAATGACTCTATTGATGTTATACATATAACTCATAATAGCATGGATCAAAGTGTAAACTTGTACCCTACTGTTAATGTTCTTAGGAACAAGAGCAAGCCCTTAAATGATCAGGAACAGGTTGTTAGACCAAAGGTGAATGAAAATAATAAAGGGGCAGCTTTAAATTTGTCTTTCTCTTTAGCAATACGCCAAGAGAAGAATTTAAACAGAACACGCTCAGTCAGTCGAGGGAGACAAAAAAGAAAACTGTCAGGAGAGCCCCCACACAATACAACGTTGAAAAGAATGTGGACAAATCACAACAAGAATTAATATATAATTTGTCCAGTATCCCGTTGTCACAAAATGATATTAATTTATTAATTAAAGGTTTAAGTTTCATTCCTCATAGTAATAGTACATTGGATGAAACTATTATAGATGTGAGAATGTTTTGCAGAAATGTTATGCTTAAATATATTTATAATGATACTGTTAAAAACAAGGCTGGCAATGAGGTAACAACTACTACTACAAACACGTTCGTGTTTAAGAATTTAAGTGAGTTTACTCCAGCTAATCACCCTTTACTTGAAGCATATTTACGAACTACAGAAGATGAGATATATAGTTATTTTTATAACAATGGTGTAATGAATTCCAAGTATACACCTTATAATAACTTATCATATCAAGAAAGAAAGAGCCTTTACAATTTAAGAAATGACTTAAATATTATAATAAGACCTGCAGATAAAGGCTCAGGAATAGTGGTAATGGATACCGTACACTACCATACTGAAATGATTGATATGTTGAATGATATTTTCTATACAAGAATTGATTTTACTAAGGTTCATGATATGTGTATATATGTACATAACATCTTGACAGATATTTACAAAAGTAAATTAATAAATAAGAATGAGTTTGAATATTTATATATTAAGATGCCTACCATTCCAGTTATACACGGATTGCCCAAAATACATAAAAGTATAACCAAACCACCCATGAGACCTATAGTCTCTGGGCAGGGATGGGTTACTGAGCATCTCTCAGTATTTATAGAGAAACATTTGAGGTGCATATTAAATAATAATAATTTTGTGCTACGGGATTCCAAGCAGTTTCTAATAGATTTATATCATACCACCAATCAAGTGGAAACTATAGGAAACCTGATTCTAGTAACTTTTGACATACAGTCCTTATTCACAGTCATCCTTAACGAGCTTGGTTTAACTTACATCAATAATTATCTTTTGAAACATAGTACATATAGTAATATGTTGATGACTTATTAGTACATTTTCTTGAACTGGTTTTAGAAAATAATATTTTTATATTTGGAGATAACATTTATCAACAATTAGATGGCGTAGCTATGGGCACTCCATGTGCCAATAGCTACGCCAACATGTTTTTGGCCTATTGGGAAGAACATTTATTGTTTGAAAAACCTATGTTTAAGAAATATGTGCAATTTTACAGACGTTTTGTAGATGACGTGTTTATTTTATGGAATGGGACAATAGATGAACTGAACAGTTTCACTTTGATTATGAATAATATAACACCATGTTTAAAGTTTACGATGAATTATTCACGAACAAAGATTGAATTTTTAGATTTATATGTAGAGAAACTAGATTGTGGTATGTTTAATACAGGAATTTTTAGAAAATCATGTTATAGGAACACACTGCTATTTAGAACTAGCATGCATCCCAGACATGTGTTTAACAATATAATGAAAGGACAAACATTCAGAATGTCTAGGCTTAATTCAGATGATAGAGGTTTTTTAACAGATTTAAATGATTTAAAAGAGAAATTTGTTGAAAGAGGATATAAATCTGATGAGCTCAATAAACAAATCAATAATGTATTGAACTTACGTTCAACAACAGGTACCCCATATTTTGGGCCTCAACCTGAAGTCACCAGTGATGATAAAGATACATCTAAAGCAACTACCAAGTTTTTGACTTCATATACAGCAGATAATAAACAGGTTAGAGACATTATTTCTAAGAATTGGAATATTCTACAAGCTGATGATCTATTAGCAACGATCGTAGGTAATATTCCATCTTTTACATATAAGAATAAAAAGAATCTTAAGAGATTGCTATGCTATCCATCAAAGAAGAATGTATGTCTGAATAATAATTATTATACGAGAGCCTGTGGGCACTGTAACTTCTGCCCGCTGATAGACTCTAGCATAGTTTTCATACACCCAGACACACATAAGGAAATATATACTCAAGTCAATGCTGATTGTATGACACCAGATGTTGTATATCTTGCTGTTTGTGAATTATGCTCATGTTTCTATGTTGGAAAAACCAACAGGGTCTTACGAGATAGAATAAGGGAACATTGTTATAATATAAAGAAAGGCAATGTACAGAACGCTTTAGCTAAGCATGTGATGCAAACAAACTCTCAACATACATTCAGGTTTAGAGTCTTAGAGAAAATCAACTTGAATGTAAGAGGAGGAGATATAATGAATCATACAGAAGATAGAGAGAGTAGATGGATTATTATGCTTAGAGCTGATAAAGGTCATGGACTAAATGAGAGAGCATCTTTCAGACCTCATTTAAAGAAACGTAGGCATATTAAGTTTTAATATTTCAGTACATTATTAATTATTAAATACATTTAGGATATATATCCCCATTCATATACAACCATTACTATAAATACTATATATATATATATATATTATAATATACAATCCTTGGATAATACAAGCTATACACATATATATAGTGATCTTAGATGTATATATGTTGACAGATGAATTGTTATATTATATATAATAATTTCTTATATACACACATATATATATATTCATTTGGTTAGATTTTATATTTATTTATTTATTTACACACATTTACTATATATATATTTATTAGATTTTATATACAATATTTATCTACATGAATTGAATCTATTCATAAGATTAGAATATTTTTATTTACACAAATATATATATACAGACATATTTGATATAAACATATAATAGTTATCCATTTTTAGCTAATTATCTTAGAACAATAAACACTATTTAGACTGATTCTATCATTTATATTGTTTTTATGCCTATAATAATATTCTATAATATTTTAATACATGATAAATTCTATGCTGCTATTCTTAAATTGTAAGATATTCCTAGAAGAATATGTTTTTTAATGATTATGTTTTTAATGATATCATCTGATATTTTATAATATACCAACTGTCATTTTTCTAATGATTGGCTTAATCAATAGAGCCTATACACATTAGAATTTTATATATTGTAATATTTAGTCTGGGATGAATTTTATGTTGTTGTTTAGTATCAGATGCAATGTTGGTAGACTGGATATTTTTGTATACATCACATTATTATATGCTTCGTTTCGGATGAGTTTTATGCTGCTGTTTAAGATCAGATGTAATGTTGGTAAATTAGTTATTTTTATTTAAAACATATTATTATATGCATTTTCAGTCAGGATCTAATTATTATTGTGGTTCTCTAATTAATAATTAACAAATCACTATGGCTGTTATTAGCTATATAAGGCGCATGAATCCCATGTTTGCTGTTTAAGATCTGAAGAAGCTACAAGTTAGTGAAAGCGCTTATCGTACTATTATTATTTTAACTAATAAACTTGTTTCGTGCACTACTTTGATTTGAATCCAGTGGAAGTTTGTTTTATCGAAGGAACAGTATCACTCACTCGATCACCGCTTGCTTGAACAGTTTATTCGTATGCTCTAGTTATTTTAATCAGCAAGCGTGCCTTCGGCTTGTAACCAGGAACTATATTCTTATGATACTATCATAAACAGGTTTAGGAAAGAGAGATCAAGAACTGGTCTCCAAGCATTTTCTTTTTTTGGCACTATGAACATCTTTGAATACAATCCCTACTCCCACGTGGGAAGGAGGAACAGGTTTTATCACTCCTTGGGACACTATGTGATGAAGAACAGGTAGAAATAAGAGTCTGGTCAGGATGATGAGGAATGCCCGCTGGAAAGGAGAAATTTACTCCCACTGCCATCTGCAACCTTGATGAACGATTTTCAGAACCCATTTGTCTGATACAGTCATTTGCCAAAGAGAAAAATGGAGATTCAGACTTTCTGGAAGAAAAATGGGACCCAGGGTGGAAGGGATTTACAAGATCTCTTCAACAGTCATTCAGATTTGTTGGACTGTCCTTGGTTTTAGGTGATTCAAGTCTTGTTTTTGGAACTTCTTTACCATTTCTTCTTAAACATCTGTTTACCTAATTTTTTTGTCAAAATTGGATAAGGAGATAGAAAATTCTTTGGACAATTTGGAAAAGGAGGGCTGAAAAATATTAGAGCTTTCCCCTGAATAATTTACCCCTTTCATCACACTTTTTGGTCACTTCTGCAGTAGAGAGTCTAAACACTAAGCTTCTATCCAATGGAGAATTTCTAATCTCATTTTATCACCATTGGAAGGTTCTGAGAATTCAGCCATGCAATCCTCCTCAAAACAGTACCAGTGGCCATAGCCCTGAAATTAGTATCAACAGAGTCATACACTCACTGCCAACAATGGATTGTGACTTGTGTATTAGGAAAAAAATAAGTTATTTAAAGCAGATTTTTCTTCACAAGATAAAACTGTACATAAAACATTTCTCATACTTTCAAAATGACTTCACAATTTGTCAAAACAAACATTATCATATGACCCTGACAATTCAAAACTCTGAAACATCAAGAGTTTCAGAAGTATACATTTTTTCCCATACCTATCAATAATTTTGGCATCCTTATCAAAATGAGTAAGATTGGAATTAACTCAGTGTTTAGCACTAGGATCAACTAAAGCTATAGCTGCTGGGTCAGTTTTGGGAATAGTGTATAAAAAGTTAAAAGTCTGATTAACTTTATACATCCTACATGCCTTCTTAGGGGCACGTGGCTGATTATCAGGAACACTGCAGGCAGTAACACATACACAATGAGACAGAACAAGCAGAATGGGTGTAGGTTCTGGAAAATCCTTCTGGAACACCTCGGAGTCCCTTTCTGAGGGACTGAAAATCCTCAGTGTTGTCCCACTGAAAACACTGGCACCTTCTAGCAATAGTCTCAGAAAAAAAGAAACCCCACACAGGGAAAATCAGAAACTGAGCTCTTTTCTGTGTCTGAATCAGAAATCTTAGGAAAAAATCATGTAGCCATTCCTGCTTCTTCCTTTTCAGATTCAGAATCTTGAATCTCTTCAGGAAAAGAGTAATCCGTCTTTCCTTTACCAGAAGCTGCTTTATAAGAAGGATAAATAGCTTGAATTAAATCCTGAGCCGGCTCCAGCAAACTACTCCTATCGAAAGAAATTTGAAGAGGAAACAGATACATGTTTAGTTTTTTGTTTCTTTTTGACATGAAAAATGGGGCCAACCATGTTACTAATGGCAGCAGTTGCTTCCCCCATGGAGGGGCACAACATTCTAATACAACAGGGGAACCTTCCCTGTTCCTTCTCCCTGGACCAACAAGAATGCCTCTCCCTTGCCCATTAAGGGGATCCCAGCAGTCACAGAGGACATGGCTAACCACTGGTCCATAGTGGATGTAGGTGCTACACACCAGTGGGATCTGGGATAAAAGATTCGTGGTCTGAGGTACAATAAATGGCCACAGCAGAATCAACTACCTGTGACTGAGATAAATTGCTAACCTGCTGTGGTGGCAAACGCGATGTGTTTAACTTGGTCAGGCCAAAAATGGTGCCTCTGTCCTGGGGAAGGTAAGCTGCAATAACCAGTAAACACTATCAGTCCACAAAAGTTACTTTTTTGACAGAAAATAAAAACAGTAAAAAGCACTTTAAAACACTATGCCAGCCTCATAAAAAATAAACATGATTTCTTCACAGAAAAACATATTTTTAGTTACTTTACATTACTTTTAAACTGAAAGAAAAAATGAGTGTTCTGTTTGTTATCTAACTAGTATCTAGTACTCTATCTAGTATCCAGCATCTCAAGACAGTCTATTAAAATGTAACACCCTTAACTTTAAAATAACCTTCCTGAAAAGAAAAGTAAAAAAAAAAATCAACAAAATTAAGAAAATGGAAGGTTTTTTTTCCAGAGGGAATTTATATGCCCAGCAAAGGAAAGCAGAAGCTGACCACCTATCCTCTCAAGCCTCAGAGGAAGGGCTTCACAACCAAACTTGCCTTTTATTCAGCTCAGCTCACGCTGTCTGACACATTGAGCGTGTGGAAGATGCCCTGAAGCTTTAAAGGCTGTTATATACTTGGCAGGATATAACCCAAACAGCTAAGGCAAATGCACATCAGCTCTTAGGTTATGTTTCTTGTTGTGATTTGTTATACTGGTTCCACTGCAATTTAAAAAAAATGGTTGACTTGCAATGAAATTGTTTTGACTGCATTATACAGTGCTTTTTATGTATATAATGTTGTTTTAGCTATGCGTCAAATGTTATCTAAGGTAAATGTGATATTTCTTAGTAATCTCAAAAAGAATATAATTTTAGATTTCTACTGAAAAGTTATTTATGCAACAAACATATTATAAAAATAATCTCTTAGGATTGCGAAACAAAAATGATCTTGCTAATGATTTTTGACATCAGTTATGTAAAGTGAAAAACAATGCAATTTCTAGGTTTCATACCTACAGTAAATCCGCATATTAACAATTTAATATATTTTGCAAGAACTATATTTTGCACAAATACTACACATATTGTTAAATGAAAATAAAATAAATGTGTAGAACATGTGACTTGTTTATAAATTGAAATCAATTTCCATCATTTTTATGTTTTGTTCAAAGCTTTCAATTCCCCACAAAAAACATATCAAACCAAATTAAATTGCTTTTAATCTGTGATAGTACCTTAAATATCATTTATAGTTATAGTCATAATTTACTGCTATTTTTCAAACTGTGTGGATTTTATTTTTTATCAATAACATGAAGTAAAGACAAGAATGACAAACATACGGCTATAGAATGAACTCTTTAAAACTGGTGTAATGTATTTCCTCACAGTGGGTATAAAACAAATGGAAAAATAAGTTATTTTTTTGACTTACATTAACCTGTTAAAATATGAAAACAGTATGTATTTTTTTTTTAAACAGTGCTGTTTTTTCACTGCGAGACAATACTGTGCACTAGCAATCAGTGTAGTGATTAGCAGAAACAATGTCAGCTTCCACTTTGCCATGGAAAATGCAAGACATCTTCTGTACACACCCAGTTGCTTTCCAGTTGATCTGCCCTGTTGTAAAATAAGAAAGGAGCATACCATCACCTTGCTGCAGTAGATAGCATGTATGTGTCAACTCATCATGGCTAGATTAGGATTGGGCATAATGACGTGGGAAGATATTGTGGACATACCTCTAAGAGTGCAACATAATGAAGCTATACAGTCAAGTTGGCAAACACCACTCAAGTGACTGAACCATGCCATGAGTGGAGACATGACCCAAAATCGTAAGTATTTAGACAGATGCCTAAAGCTTTGCACATTCATACTCACATCAAACAACTGCATATCTGCAATATGGGCACAACTGGGAGCTCATACAAGGTTTACACAGCAAAGTGACAACTATTTTTTTTTTTTTTTTTTTTTTTACAAATGAGAATGAAAGGGTATGATAGGATTGTCAGAAAGTTGAGAAGGCAAGCAGGGAAATAGTATGGCATCTATCTTCAAATCAATCATCTTCGCAGATGACTGCAAACTGGGAGCCATTATTGAATCCCCAAATGATGTGGATATTCTACAAAAGGGCCTTACAGAAATAGATGCTTGGTGCCAGAGCCATGGGCTCAAGCTCAATGCCAAGAAATGTACAGTTATCCCCTTTGGGGAAAAACATGTACCCATGAATTACCACATAGGTGGCAGTACACTAAACACCGAAAGTGTGATAAGAAACTTAGGGACACAGGTGGACAGTGGTTTCACCTTCGATAACCACATCACTGCAATAGTCAGGAAATCCTTCTATATGGCACACCTCATCACTAAGGGATTTTCATCCAGAAAAAAGGAGGTCGTTGTCCCACTGTACTCATCCCTCATTAGACCCATTGTAGAATACAATGTCCATGTACCTCTCAAGACATCTGCAACAACTGGAAAGGCCGCAGAAATACCTCACTAAAAGAATCACAGGCCTAAAGCAGATGCCCTATGCTGACCGTCTAAAAAACTCCAGCTATACTCTGTCACATATCATCTACTCAGAGGCGATCTCTGCTTAACATACAAGGACATGTCAAACCCAGAGCTGTTGGACATGCTACACTTAAAGAAATCCCAATCCCTCAGAGCCACATGCTCCAGGGATCTAAACCTTGTCATCACAATGAACAAAACATGCTGGAGGGATAGGTTCCTGACCCAGTGACTCCCCAGACTCCGGAATAGACTCCCCATGCATGTCAAGCAGAGTGCCTCTTTGGCCCTCTTCAAAATTAACCTTGACGGTTGGATGGGAGATAGGTAATTCACCCTGGGGATCATGTCAGTCACCCTGCTAGGCAGGGTTCTAGGGAAGTAAATATTGTGGGAAGAAATAGCCAGGGAATTGTTATGGCTAGGCTTGTATAGGCCCTAGGGCTGATAGATTCATAGGCTGGCACTAGGCTAAGTCCCAGGAAGTCATTGTTCCACTGTATTCAGCATTCATCAGACCAGTCATTGAGTATAATGCTCCCTTTGGTATGTATCTAACCAAGAATATCCAACAATTGGAACGCCCACAGAGGTTTGTCACTAAAAAAATACAGGGTGTAAGTAATATGTCCAGTGCAGGCCACCTCAAGGCCCTATCCCTGTATTCTGTCTTCTACAGCCTTTTGAGGGGAGATCTAGGCCTGGCATACAGGCATTGTCAGACCCCATTCTGATGGACCTCCTGCATAGCCACAAAACAAACTGCACCAGAATTGCCAGTTCTAAAGACTTAAATCTTGACTGTGATATAAATAGGACCTGCTGGAGAGATAGGTATGTATCCCAGAGACTACTCCATCTATGGATCAGGCTCCCCATCCATGTGAAGCAGAGTTCCTCCTTAACCCAATTCAAGTGCAACTTGGACAATTGAATGGGAGACCGGAAATTCTTCCCTGGTTTGGCACCTATGTCTCTAATGGACACAGGTAACCTGTAAATGGTTCATCTCCCAGGCCCATGCTTACACTTATCAAGGTTATCAGAACTTGTCAGAGATTTGGGATGTATGGCTCAGCTTAAAAAGGTCCTTGTGGTCGTTAGCCTAGTAAACATCTATGAACCTATAAGAGTGGTATGGGTGGGAAGTTGGTATAAGAATTAAGGTGTTTACCTTACAGACACAAGGTGCAGGATTTGATTCTTATATGGGGTAATTAGCTAGGCTTAAAATGGCCCCCGAAGGCAGTTAGCCTAGTACTAATCAATGAACCTATGGGGTGGGACAGAAGGGTATTACTTGGGGTACATGTGCCCTATTTGTTTATGTTTTAAGAAGAAGAAGAATAGATGGGAAAGAAACATGAGGACTTTCGGTATGAGATGAGGAGTATAGGGGTGGCAGAAGAGGCAGACACACAGACAAAGACTGACAGGGCAGTTACTAAAAACAAGAGAGTGCTCACAATGGAGCTATATAGACAGAGAGACTGAGGCTGGACAATTGTTATTTGGCAAGGACTGGATGACAAATAGAGGAGGGTGAATGAAATACAAGGAAGGGGAACACTGAGTTGAGGAGACAGAGTGCCTGTCAAGTTATCTTAGAAGTGAACCCCTCCAGAAATCAGTTGTGTTTGAGATTGATATCAGATCTGGACTATGTTCCTAGTGACCTGATTATCCAGAAGGGGCCGATAAGTGACTCTAACAATCACATGAGAAGGCACTCCAGGGTATCAATACTGGCATCTATTGCCAGTTCACCTCACTCCTCTTCAACAGCCAAACTTCAAGCATTGTGACCTAGGAAGACCCATCAGTGCCACTTTCTAATGAGAATACCAAGCTTTCCATTGAAGATGCAGCACTAAAGACCATTAATGATCCCTCCATGCTGTCTTCAACAAGAGGTCCTTCATCATTGTGTAGACAGGCATGTCCACAGACTGCTGGGAACTCAGTAAACAATACAAAGTCCAATACATAGCATGGTGGCTACAGGCTCAGCAAAGACTGCTATGGCTGACCTTGCAGACAAAATGAAAATACATGGAGGAAAAACAAAACAACATAATTAAAATAATAATAAAGTGAACAGGCACAAATATAATGGTCAATTTGATGCGTTAAACTTTATTAAGGCCCTCAGAAGGAGGGGGAAAAAACAGACAGCAAAACACAGTAAATCAATGGCTAAGGAACACCCATCGTGTGCCTGCAGATAAAAACACAATATACAAGTATCAGAATTACTGTTATAGATGCTTTGGATAGTATTACATTATATGGGTGCAAACATGGTTAGCATACAAGGAACAAAGGAATAATGTTGAATGTAGTGCAATGAAAAGAAATACTCACTGCTGTGTAAACAGGTTATGTAGAATTATCATATACTTCATATCATATGCAGGGATTATCGGTACAGTATAAAACAGCAGCACAAATTACATGCCTACAACCTAATAATTATATATGGGAAATGAACTAAGCAATGGAATAAAGGGAAAAGAAAAATAAATCACACTGCTGTTGTAATCAGGTTCAGTTCAGTTATATACAAGGCAACTGCAAGAATAACTGGCACACTGCAAGGCATTAGCAGAGTACAAATGCATGAGGAATAATACTGTAGAAACCCAATGAATAACTATGCAAGGATGTAATAATAGTAATAATGACTATAATAAAAACAGAGCTGTGGTAAGTAGGTTAAGTGCACAGATACAGTCATGGCCAGCTGTATCCTTATCTTACTGCCTGAAGAGTGTGGCCTGCATGTAATTATGCAATCATTTGCATGTCATGCATACTGCACTAATTACCACTGAATCTCCCCTTCCGTAAGCATCATTGCTCATTGAACTGCTTCCAATAATGCAGTGAATTGTTTGTTACTGAATAATCCCTAAATGTTGAAAGAAAGTGAAAAGGAAGCCATCAAGACAAAACAGGCTTTTGTTCCCATAAATGGAGAAATTGTCAACAATGGTCAGTTCTGTGTGAAAGGCAAGTTCAGTGCATTTACCATTCTTGGTAAGTACTTTAGAAAACTATTCAGGTGGTAGGGGCAACTATTCAATCATTTACTACCTTTCCTTTGTGTCCTTATGGATTCAGATCAGAAACATGAAAGAACAATTCCAGTGTGTGTGTCGAAGGTGAAATAAGCAAGCTTTTCCCTTCTAAACAAAGTCATCAGTTTGTGCAAAGTTTCACTATGTCTTTCTCTGTTGCAATGAAAAAATCACAAGAGTTCAAGGAAATACTCACAGCTATAGTGCCTCAGGAAGGCAACAAATTAGATGGAGATGAAGAAGATAGGCAGTACCTTAAAACAGCTTGTGTGAGTACTACGTAACAGATATGCAGACATGTCCGGTATGGAAATAAGGTACAAAAAGACAGCTATTGGTGGAATGCACAAGTCCAGGAAGTCATTAAAGGAAAGGTGACGTGCATAAAAAGTAGGAGAAAAAAGAAAACCAAAAAACAGATGAGGCTCACCACGGCCGATAACACACTTTTATTCAACTGCAGTATAGTTAGCGCTTTCACGTTTTAACAACGCTTCTTCAGACTTTAAAACAGTTTATGACAAAAACATGGTTATAAATAAATTTAAAATCAAGCCAACCAATCAAAGTTGGAAAACAATTAATCTATCATACATATTAAAGCAACAATTCACAAATATAGTCACATATAGTCTAAAAAACAGTTATTTAATATTAATAATTGAAAACCATTATATAAATAACTAAAATGGTGTAAATATATATAAAAGGTTTAAAAACTATGTGTTACTAATATATATGTGTACTAAAAGTGTGTATATATATATATATATATATATATATATATATATATATATATATATATATATATATATGCATAAATATATGTGGAGACTAATGTGTATAGGGGCGTGATATTAAAAAGGGCTTTAATGTAGCCCTTTCATTCAGCCCATGTCCTATGTGTCCCTGTAACTTAATAATCCATCTATTTTCGCATTCTTCTGTGTAATTTTTTATATTACCTAATCTATTTGTTCTGTATACTAACTGTAGTACATTGAACTTAAAAGTGTGTGTTGTGCCTGTATTCAAAACGTGTCTGGCCAAAGCATTATGTTCATCTTCCCTGTTTATAGCATATATATGCTCCCTTACACGCTCTCTAAGACTTCTATTCATTTTACCAACATAGAAGCAGGACTATAGTTGACATACTGCCAGGTACATTAGATCCCTAGATCTACAATTAGCATAAAAGTTTAACGTATATTCAATATCTGTATCAGGATGTACAAAAACATTTTTACCAGACATATAGTTGCATTGGTTACAGCCTCTACAGGGAAAGGTACCTTTCCTGTTGGATAAGCTGCTAACTTTTGTATTGTTGTCATAGCACAACAACCTTTTTAGGGATTTGGTGTTTCTATATGTAAAACTTGGCCTATCACCCACAAGCTCAGAAATTCTTTCATCAGTAGTTATAATATTCCAATTTTTACTAATCACTTCCTTAATTTTCGAGTTAACATTGCTATATGGAATAACAATTCTACTAACACTGGGAGTTATATTCCTTTCTCTTATTCCAGAGGCTTGTCCATGGTCTCTAAATAGATACGGTTTACCATTCCCTCTTCTAACAGTACTATTTACATGGTACACCTTATCTGCTTCTTTCCTATTGTATCCCCTTGTTAAAAAATTATCCACCAACATTTCTTAACAAGGGGATACAATAGGAAAGAAGCAGATAAGGTGTACCATGTAAATAGGCAACTGGTACTACTACATTCTTACATAAACCTGGACAGTGAAGGCAGAGCAGTTGAAGAAGCTAGAGGTAATGGAGCTGAAGTGCCTGTGACAGATGGTAGGATGCACACAGTGAGACAGACAAAGAAACAAAGACATTAGAGCAGAAGCTCAAGTAGCTCCAATTGCAGAACTGGTCAAAAAGAGCAGATACTGGTGGTTCAAGCACATGTGCAAGGAAAGCAGTAGACAATCTGGTGAAGATTTGGGGCAGACAGGATGAAGACAAGAGGAAATGGGGGCATTGAACAAAGACAGAGATGAATTATGTGGAGAAGACACAATAAATATGACTGTCAAAGAAGGCAGGAGAGTGGCATTGAATCAAGCAAGATGGCAGCAACTGACACACCACCTCATCCCCATGTAGAAAAATGGAAAAGGAGCTGATGATATTGATGATGATGATGATGATGATTCTGTGCTGGACTGGACCTCATTACACCTGAAAAATGATTGTTTCAAATGACTCTGTCCTGAGCAGATCTATTAGTTGTATTGATGTGTCTTTCAGTCATATTGTTGTCTTCACACCGGTAGAATTACTAATTTGTGAATTAAATCATTATTATGTACCTACAGCAGTAGGCATGTGCAGTAATGGGTCAGACAGCCAGATCTTATGTTGCTGATCATGAAGAAAAAGCCAATTACATTCCTGAAAGATATTTGGGCCCTTCGTGCAAAGCTGTCTTCTATTGCAGGCTGTGATAGAGGTTTCTCTTTAATGTTACATGTTAAACATGGCTGGAGTGGAATATTCAGGGCATACATACCACAGTACCTTTAATGACAACTACTTTTGCTCCTGACACAATGTCTGCATAACTCACATTCAGTGCTATACCTGTGTAGTAGTCAGCAGAGAAGGGAGCAAAAGAAGAGGGAAAAACCTCAAAGTACCAGGAACGAGACTGAAGACAGAAGACAATTGTGATACAAAACATGATTAAATAATGGTATGAGTACACCCATCTCCACTTATTATTATGACGATGATGATAATTATATTGCATAACCATGAACCAATGTGTAAGTGCAAACAATTCATTCAGTTCACAGTTGGGGACGAGTTCTAGTTCAGACAGGACAATTTAAGCAAAACTACAAAAGCCTGCATGTGTCAACAAAAAAGTATGAATCCTATCCCTCTCATCTCATTTGTTTCCAGTTAATATTCATCATCAGAACCTACAAGAAATTATATTCATGACCCTTTCCTGAAGATTCTACTTTCCTGGTCTCTGATGTTACTGACTAGAATAACATCTAAGCTTTATAGGTTCATAGGTTCATACTAGGCTATCTGCCCTAGGGCATTTATAAGCCTAGCCAGAGTGTGTTTGGCTTTCACCACCCATTTTAAATTAATTTTGCTATGCCCTTTTTCGAGGTTAGTATACTGTGCCTCTGTCTAACAGTGATACCCGGGGTAAACCTATGATCTCCCATCCACTCATCAAGATTCCTCAATGAGGGACTCTGCCTAACCTGGACTGGGATTTTATTCCAGAGTGAAGGGAGCCTCTGCGTTATGAATCTGTCCCTCCAGCATGTCCTATTTATTTCAGTGCTGAGGTTCAAGTCTCTCGAGTGCGTAGCTCGATGGGATTTGGATTTTCTGAGGTGCAGCATGTCCATTAATTCCGGGTTGGACATGGCTTTATACATCAGGCACAGATCGCCTCTGAGCAGGCGGTATGCCACTGAGTAGAGCTGGAGTTTCTTTAACCGGGCAGCATATGGCATCTGTTTGAGCCCTATGATCCTCTTGGTGAGGTACTTTTGGGGTCTTTCCAGTTGCTGCAGGTGTCTAGTAAGGTATATCCCAAAAGGGGCATTGTACTCAATTATGGGCCTGATGAGGGATGAGTAAAGAGGCATGATGACCTCCCCTGATCTAGATGTGAATCCCTTCATGATTAGGTGGGCTATATAAAATGTTTTTCTAACCACTTTGGCCACGTGGTTGTCAAATGAGAGATTGCTTTCAACTTGGGTCCCCAGGTCCCTAATTACTTCTTCTGTACTTAATGGATTACCACCTATGTGGTAATTTGTGGGCACTTTGTTTTTGCCAAAGGGGATGACTATACACTTTTTGGCATTTAGCTTGAGGCCATGGCTCTGGCACCAGTTGTCTGTTTCTATCAGGCCCTTTTGGAGGATGCTTGTGTCGGCTGGAGAGTCGATTATGGCACCCAGTTTGCAGTCATCTGTGAACTTAGTCAGCCACAGTCCTTCCTTGTTGGCCTGTACCTCTGAGAAATATATACCGAACAAGAGAGGTCCCAGGACTGAGCCATGAGGGATGCCACTTGTAACTGGTTTGGAGTCTGACATGGCTCCAGCAATTCTAACCATGTGGGTTATGTCCTTGAGCCAGTATGCAACCCATCTAGTGACATAGGGGTTTATATTTAAGCTGGTGAGCTTATCTATAATGCCCGAGTGGGGTATTGTATCGAAGACTTTTGCGAGGTCCAGGTAGGCTGTGTGGACCACCTTCCCCTCGTCAATGGCCTTGGTGACTGTTTCAAAGAAATCAACCAGGTTTAAGAGGCAGGATCTCCCCTTAACAAAGCCGAACTGGGTATGATCCAGTGTCTGTAGGTCCCCAATATCTTTATTTATGAGGTCCATGACGATCCTTTCCATAGCTTTGCAGACCAAGCTAGTCAGGCTTATGGGGCGATAATTTCCAGGATCGGTTGAGGCACCACCTTTGTGGAGAGGGACCAGTGTTGCTCTACGCCACTCTTTCGGTACATATCCAGTAGTAAAGCTGAGATTGAACAGTAGTTTTATGTTTGGGTTTAGCTCTTCTTGGAGTTCATGTAGGACGCAGCCCGGGACACCGTCTGGTCCCATTGATGCTGTGTTTTTTGCTTTGGAGAGGGCAGTTCTTACCTGAGCATCTGAGATGTCAGGGGGACAGCACTCTGCTGGGATAAATATTTGCCCTTTTGGTGGGGAGGGAGGGGGGGGAGTTTGCGCTGAACCTGTCAGCTAGGATGTTGGCAATGTCTGTGGGTTCGGTGTAGTTTTTGTCATTTTGGACTGATTCTGAGCATATCTGGGAATTCCCACCCAGGTTCGTAACATAACTAAAGAAAGCCTTGTGATCATCCTTAGTGTCCTGTGCAATTTTTCTCTTGAAGCTGGCCTTAGACGATTTTATGAGTGCCCGTAGTTTTTTGCTAATACTGATCAGAGATGCCTTCCCTTTTTGGGATTTTGCTCTATCATGTAGTAGCTTCCTCCTTCTATTGCATAGTTTGTTTATGGCTGGGGTCCACCAGACAGGACGTCTGCCTTTGGAGGATTGGGTCTTGGTTTTATTTGGGATTGCATGATCCATGCATTCCTGAAGGTGTTCATAGAATGCGTTTATAAAGGATTCTGCATTCTGGGCCATATTTTTCACAGGTCTGGGGGCTTTGAAGGATTCCACCTCGGTTTTGAGGAGTGTGAAATTTGCTTTAGAGAAGTTTTTCACTGTGGTTTTCAGGGCAGGGGGTGGAGTCGGGATGTGAATATCCAGTGAGATTAGTTTATGGTCTGATCTTACCAATGAGGGATACACTTCTGGTTTGGAGCATAGAGTCCCCATGTTGGTGATGATCAGGTCCAGTATGTTTTCCCCTTTTGTGGGAGTGGTAACAAGTTGTTCCATAGCATTTGAGTTTATAAATTCTAGGAACCTTTGGGCTAGGGTGTTGGAGCTAGAGTAATGCTCCCAGTCTATGTTTGGGTAGTTGAAGTCGCCCAATATAATGGTGTTTGGAGAGACCTTCATATTTTCCAGTGTTCTCAGTAAGGCCAAATGGGGTTCCTGGGTTTGGGAGGGTGGTCTGTAGCAGGCTATAAACTGGAAGGCAGTTTTACCCACTGTTAGTTGCACATGGATAGTCCTTGATGCTTCGTGCTGTGCCACCAACTTGGAGGCGTGGGTATCTTTGATGAATATTGATACTCCCCCTCCTTTTGTAGTACGGTCCAAGTTTTGGGGCCGAAACACATGGTATGAGGTATAACCTGGTAATGCTGGGGTGCTCTCGGGAGCCTTGAACCAAGTTTCTGTTACTGCACAGGTGTTGATGTTCTCCATGCTAAGGAGAGTTTCGAGTGCATGCATCTTGAGGTTTAGACTTCTGGCATTGAGTAGCATTACTCTTAGTTTCTTATTCCTTGTGATACCTATGGAGGTGGGTTTTTCTTTTGAGCCTTGCCTAAAAAAGGACTATGGGGGTAGCAAGAGCCTTTGCCAATATCCAAAAGCCCAGGGGTGATAGCTGCAAGCCTTCCATAGCGAAGCATTGTGGCTTGTCAAGCATGTCATTCCAGGCTGGCAGGCATTGGATCTCCTTTGAATGACACCAATACTTAAGCCAATTGTTGAAATTGTTCATCTTTTCTTCATATTGTGGCATCATTCTTGGTGAGGGTAAGATGCTACTCAAGGTCAGGGTCATACCGGCCTGGGCTACATGGTCAGAGAGCTCCTCTATGTCTCTTTTCATGTAGTCCAGGGAGGTACATCTCAGGTCATTCACACCAGCATGGACAACGACTGAGTCATATTTGTACTTGCTTTGGAGTGACCTGAGTGCTTGTGTTATGTGGCGGATCCTAGTGCCCGACAGGCAGCTCACCGTGACCTTCTCCTTGTTCAGCCTGGTGAGTGGGACATCAGTGTGCCTGATGATAGAGTCACTTATTACAAGTATATCAGGTATGTTGTTTAGCCTTAAGGGCTGTGACTGTTCGGCACACTGGCTTTGAGAGCTATGTGTTGCACAAGTTTTGTTTTGGGGTAGCGTTTGCTTGGGTGTCTGCTTTGGAGGTCTCTGCTGCTTAGGCGGATTTTTATTTAGAGCCTCTGTTCTGTTTTTGTGTGTTTATGTGTTTGGTTTGCTGTCGTGGAAGGTCTATGTGAGATTGGAATTGCAGTGAGTGTGGTTTCCTTCTCCTCCTGACAGGTTTCGCCAGTACTGAGTTGAGAGAGCTTAGCCTCCAGTATGGCTATATGGTTGCATCTCTCACATGTGTTGGAATTTGTTGAGAGGAGGAGAGGGTTTAATGTAATTTAATTCCTCCTAGAATTTCTTTGAAGATGGTCTTATATTGGTTACTAGTGTGTATTGTAGCTTGGTGATATCTATTATTCTAAATAAAATCCTTTATGCACGCTAGCTGCAGTGAAGATAATCTGGAAAGCATCTAAACAGAAAGAATCTATCTGTAGTTGCAGTTTCCTTATTTTTCCCTGTTTTCAAAGATTCTGCACTAGTTGGAACTGGTATATATATATATATATATATATATATATATATATATATATATATATATATATATATATATATATATAATATATATATATATATATATATATATATGTGGTTGCAGTTTGTAAGAGCAAATGCACACAAGAACAAATGATCTTATACACTTGTTTTTCAGCCTGCAGGCTGCTTTGCATGTGAAATTATGGTACAGCGGGTTTTGGGAATTTTCCCCTTACCCCTCTCTTGTGTGATCTCAGACTTGGTATATATAATTAACAGGGTGATTGGAAGATGCAGGGGGCTTGCCCTCCTGCAAAATAATTTTGTCTGTTTTTTTTTTAATTTTTTTAAGATTCTGTCAAAAAAGATATTTTTATGACCGTTCACTACATGATGACATAATCATTTTATATATATATATATATATATATATATATATATATATATATATATATATATATATATATATATATGGGTCTACCTGATAACACTGACATGCCAAAACACTGACAACGAAATAACTGACATGAAAAAAAATGACAAAAAAAGAAAGTTCAAAAACAGGAAACTTCACATGCCCGACAAACCATAATCCTGACAATCAACAAAACAAATACCATTCCTGAAAAACACACACACACAACACAAGCACACCAAAAACCTTACAAACCTACACTAAACCTTACATACACAACTATCTATGCACTAACTTTAACCCTAACCCTAAGGTTCGTCACTGTCGCACACTTACCTTACCTGCACCCTTATCCTAACTTACTTAATCCGCCCCAACCCTTAACTCTGTCACTATCGCACACTTACCTTGCCAGCACCCTAACCCTAACTCAATTAATCACCCCTAACTCTTAAGTCCATCACAATTGCACAGTTACCTTACCTGCACCCGAACCCTAACTCACTTAACCTGCCCCTAAAACTAAAGTCCGTCACTATCACACACTTACCTGACCTGCACCCTACCCTAACGTCCGTCACTATCCCACACTTACCTTACCCACACCCTGACCCTAACGTCCGTCCCTATTGCACACTTACCTTAACATGTCTGTGTTCTCAGCATCGGGATTCTCAACTGTCGGTCTTCTCCATTGTCGATCTTCCGGTGTCAGTGTTCTCGTCGTCGGCATTGTGCGCTTTTGGCATTTTCAGGTAGACCTATACATATATATATATATATATATATATATAAATATATAGACATACATACGCACACATCTACATACATCATACATGGAAAATTCTTTTCACTGAATTATGGAAAAGCTGGTGCAACTGGCAGAACAATCAGCTGATCAAGCATTACTGACTTTTCCTGAGTGAGAGAGATCATGGAACAGTGGAAACTGGGACATTTGCCCCTTCCACACTGTAGAACCACATTTTTCAAAGTACTTTTGCAGGGGGAGGGCAAGCCCCCTGCAACCACCACACCCCCTGGTAATTATAAATATATATAAATATATATATATATATATATATATATATATATATATATATATATATATATATATATATATATATATATATATATATATATATATATATATATATATATATATATATATATATATATATATATATATATACACCAACTCAAAGGTTGTACAACAGAGAGGAAGGGGCATAAACCCTCACCTAGTATAACTTCAATGTTGTCAGTGTTTTTCAGTTTCGATATTTTTCTGTCAATCTTCTTACTATTGATCTTATGTTGTTTAGATCACTTCAAGTGCACATCCTCCCATATATGTATACACGTGTGTGTGTGTGTGTGTGTATATATATATATATATATATATATATATATATATATATATATATATATGGGTCTACCTGAGATGGTCGACAAGCCATTTGATCGACTTTCATTTGGTCGACAGGCAGATTTGCCCTCCTCCCCAATGTTGTGCAACACTGGAGTTGATATATATAGTTATGGGGGGGTGTGAGGGGCACAGCCCCCCACATTGTGGGGTGTGGGAGGCGAAGCCCCACACATAAAACTGCTTGTCGACCAAATGAACTGTCGACCAAATGAAAGTCGATAATATGGCCTGTCAACCATGTGATAGGGATCCATATATATGTATATATAGATATATATATATATATATATATATATATATATATATATATATATATAAAGAGATAGCTTGGGGGCATGGGGGCTTGCCCTTATATCAGAAACTGCAAGGGACTTGTAAAAGCATAGAAGTGTCATTGTTTTGACTAAAATGCCATTTCCTGTTCTCTCTGCATACGTATAGGTATATCAAACTTCTGCTAAGCAGCAATGTGCATTGCATATTGATTTAAGGCTTGGCTCATGGCTGAAATGAAACATCTGCCAAATCCACACATCTAGCAACAAATAAAAACGACCCAAATTTATAAGAAAAATATTCCTTTTGTGTCTGCCCTTATTGTAAGACAGTTTAGGGCAATCAGCATTGCAACCAAAAAAACACGTCTTTTGCGGTTTAGCTGGGGCTACCCATAACTTTGTATACAACAGCTGTAGCAAGTACATGATGGGATAGTCTTCCCTTTACTTTCTCATCACTGATGTGCCTGAGCAAATCTAAAACTCCTTACCATAATTCTTAGCATATTAGCCCCACTAGCGATCCTCAGCTTACTCTTTTAATCCCGTTCCACCTTTTGTAGCAAATCCTATCTTACTTTTATCCTGTCTGGGAACAACTGATGTGCCTGAGCAAATCTAAAACTCCTTACCATAATTCTTAGCATATTAGCCCCACTAGCGATCCTCAGCTTACTCTTTTAATCCCGATCCTTTTAATCCTAAAGCAGTTCCGTATAGGACCAATTGCCTTCTTCCATTCAGCACATAAGCATAGGTGACTCACCATTTGCCTAATATCTTCTCTGTATCACAGCTTTCAGTCTTTGCTATAAACCTAATTCTCTTTCTGTAATCCACATCTGTGTTCCCACTTCTAAAAGCTACTTACATTCTTTTTTCACCTTACAGTTTTACCTATCCCATCTTCTTAACCACCTCTCTCAATCAACCACCTATGTCCATTCAAAGACCGAGTATACCTTAAACAAGACCTAAGCCTTACTTGATCTCCCAGGTAAGGAATAATGTTTATTGCAGATATTTTTTCAGTCTTATCAGTCAAATGTTTTTTGTTTACTGTAAATAACTTAAGCTGTTCTGATTTAATGATTTTAAATTTCTGTATTTGCAGTGGACTGCAAACTGGGTGTAATTGTCAAATCTCTCTCCAGCACCCCTTACTAACAAGTAGTATATGGAAAAGAGACCTAAAATTAAAGCAAAAAAAAAATATATATATATATATATATATATATATATATATATATATATATATATATATATATATAAATCAATATAGTCACATTTGGTAAACATCTCTTATCTCTCAACATAGACAGCAGCCAGTACCCCATTCCAGAATAACAACTAATCAGAGATCTTGGGACACAGGTTAATAAATCCATTTCTGTTAAACACTATGTAGCAACAGTAGTCAGGAAATCCTTTTTTTAGCACAACTAATATCCAAGACTCTGCAGTATCATCCCATACCAAAATAAATCAACATTCCTCCATTTATAGTCTTAATTATGATAATTATTGAGTACAACTCCCCCTTTAGGATGTATCTATTTAGGAACATAAAACAAAAGAAAAATTTCCAGAGGTTCATAGCTAAAACAATTGTGAGACTAAAGACTCTGAGCTACCAGGAGAGGTTTGATACACTTTTCTTGGACTTAATATGTTATCGGGAGATCTATGTCTTGCATTCTGCACCATTAGGGATCTAACCTCCTTGATCTCTTGTGTCTCTGCAAGACCAGTAACTCAGTTGTGAAGATCCTAAGGTACTAGAAGAGGATTGAAGCACTACCACTGCATTCAGTATCTTATAGGCTCTTACAAGGAGATCTCTGTCTTGCATTCCATGTTAGGGATCCTTCTTGATCTCTTGCATCTTTGAAAAAAAAGAACTCCACTAACACCAGAACTAAGGCTTTAAATCTCTACCAGCATGTAAATAAAGCCAGCTGGAGGAAAATATGTATTACACAACACCTGTCCCACCTCTGGAAAAGACTTCTAATAAGGTAAGTGATACTGTACCACATTTTATTGTATGGGTACTCATTAATTTATTCACAGAGTAATCTGATTTGCCCTTCTTGAGAAGTGGAGTAGATCATGCAGATAGGTACTAACAAAATGTAAATGGTCTTTCAGAGTCAATTACCTTCTTTACCTTAAAATAATGTAATCCTGTGATCATGAACCACTGAAGGATAACTTATTAGCCGCATCTTAATTTTAAGTCAGAGGGTACATTAGGAAGTTGTCATCATATAGATCACATGAAAGCCTAGAAGTCTGAGAAACGGAACAAGGTGAAGGTTTGAGTGCAGAACAGGTAATGGTGATCAAATGTATTATTAGTTCTTGTCTCAAACTGAAGACTGGCATATTGCCCCTACCAATATGTACTAAGAAACCCACGGAGTTACACTTATGCTGCCCTTTCATCACAATACACCACATATCTTCAATCAACAATAATGAAAATTATTATAGTGATTTAAAGACAGATACTAGTGAACCCAGTAAGGATATTCATTTCCCATATTGCTTTCTGCCTGCTTATGAAAAATGTGAGAAATGTTTCAATTAAGTCAGAATAAAATATTCTAGATTATTGACATATGCATTATCTGTTTTTGGTAATGACCTTCCTTTTTATGTTTTTTACGATATCTGATTGTCATCCACTTTTTGGACATTACTGAAAAACTCCATACATGCTCTAGTGATAAATTCACAAAGGGTGAAATTCTTTCTCTGAGAGTTCACCATCCAGTAGAAAAACCTCTGACATTAGGCTGAAGGATTACGATTTTACTGGTACAAACATGCAGATCATCCGCATAGTATGATTTATTAGATAATAAGCTGTAGAACAACGTTTATACAAGCACCCCAGTTTCAGTCACTAGATGATGCCTGCCATGGTGCCACCACCACTTGTGCTCAGCAAAAACAGGTTCACATGTAACAGAAGTGAACGTTTGTACAACAAATATCTTAGATCTTAGCACAAGATGCTAACGCACATATACTGTTCATTAAGAGACTGTTACTCGGGATGTTTCCTTCAGGCTGGAGTGGAGCTATATTTATGTTCCTTGCTTTTCTGAGAACCTTGATTTAGATAAATTAATTTAAAAATAAAGAGCATACTTCCTTGCACTTAACACATGCCTAAAATTCAAAACAAAATCAAATTAAACACATTCTACAGTGCACATTTCCCTGCTAGATGTCTATAAGGAAGTGATAGGTTATATTAATAACCTGAGAAACTTTAGCAGAACATGATAAACTGCAATGCAATCTGTAAAATACAGTCAAAGCCATACAGCTTCTGTATTCAATCAATCCAGTTTTGAAATGAAAATGAGGAAAGAGAGAGAGAAACTGAACTCTACTCTAATGTACGTATTTGCTGATTTATTTATTTATTGATTGTATTTTTGGACTGTGTGGGTATACTCAGCTAGATGTCATTTTACTGCAGAATTCTGACAAAGTGGAAGAATACCAAAGAAATGTAAAAGAGTGGGTACACTGTGCTGATATAACATTTATATATATGTTTCCACTTGGAGCCAATAAAATGAGCATCATTTCTGTGCTGCGTGAATTAATCAGTCCAAGGAGACAAACCTAGAAATCAAGAGAAAAAGGAAGGAAGGAGGACAGAAGGAAATCAAGGGAGAAAGGAAGAAAGGAAGACAGAAGGAAATCAAGGGAGAAAGGAAGGAAGGAGGACAGAAGGAAATCAAGGGAGAAAGGAAGGAAGGAGGACAGAAGGAAATCAATGGAGAAAGGAAGGAAGGAGGACAGAAGGAAATCAAGGGAGAAAGGAAGGAAGGAGGACAGAAGGAAATCAAGGGAGAAAGGAAGGAAGGAAGACATAAGGAAATCAAGGGAGAAAGGAAGGAAGACATAAGGAAATCAAGGGAGAAAGGAAGGAAGACAGAAGGAAATCAAGGGAGAAAGGAAAGAAGGAAGACAGAAGGAAATCAAGGGAGAAAGGAAGGAAGACAGAAGGAAATCAAGGGAGAAAGGAAGGAAGGAAGACACAAGGAAATCAAGGGAGAAAGGAAAGAAGGAAGACAGAAGGGAATCAAGGGAAAAAGGAAGGAAAGACGACAGAAGAGATTAAAGATTCTTTGTCAACAACAGATGGAGTAAGACATTACTAAGTTAAGTTCTGTAAGAAAAGTACACAGAGATCAATATGATTTGTAAAAAAAATAATCATCATACTAAGCACAAAGCGTTGTCTTGGAAAACCTATCATTAGAGATGCACAACAGCCATCTTGCAGGAATTCATCTTCATGTTAAAAATATGGATTTAACACTCATTTTTTCATTGCTAGATAGTGTTCTATTACTGTAATTGCATTTTTATTGAATTATTAACTGCTTTTTCATACTGAGAGTTATATTTTCGGTTTGTGAGTGTTCTGTGTACTGGTCAGGTAGCATAGTCTAGATATAGGCCTGCTGTTATACAGGCCTGGTTGTTTTGCTTGTTGAGTTTACTGTGTATCTGGCAGCCATCCTCTGCTGGTAGTGTCTTGTCTTCAGTGTTAGTGAGAGTAACAGGGTTGTCTGACCTTCTCTAGTATGAGTGATTGGTTGAAAGAGCAGGGGCTAGTAGGATTGGGTAGTAATTAGACCATCTAGATTCTTCCATCTTTTCTGGTATTTAAACCCTGTATCTGCAGGAGGCTGTGCTTGTTTTTACAAGGCTGAGGAGTGGGGATTCATCAATGTGCCAAAGCAGAACATTCCTAGGCTCCAATAGCAGAATATTTTTTTTCTTACATTTATTTCATTGAATTGCACTTCTTAAAGCTTTTAGTTGTGCTATACAACTAATCTACTACATTTTGCACTGTTATAAAGCTTTTTTTACGGTTTCACTGCATTTTTTTACTGTTTTATACTGTTTTAACTGTATTTTCATTGCTAGATAGTGTTCCATTACTGTAATTGCATTTTTATTGAATTACTTAAGTATAAACTGCTTTTTCATACTGAAAGTCATATTTTCGGTTTGCGAATGCTCTATCTGTGCTTTTCTCTGCATTTTTGTGAGGTTTCTGTGTTCTAGTCAGGTAGCATAGTCTGGATAGAGGCTTGTTGTTATGCAGGTCTGGTTGTTTTGTTTGTTGAATTTCCTGTGTTTCTGGCAGCCATCTTCTGCTGGTAGTGTCTTGTCTTCGCTGTTAGTGAGAGTAACAGGGTTGTCTGATCTTCTCTAGTATGAGTGATTGGTTGAAAGAGCAGGGGCTAGCAGAACTGGGTAGAAATTCAAACTTCTAGATTCTTCCATCTTTTCTAGTATTTATACCCTGTGTTTGCAGGGTGTTGCGTTTGTTTGCTTGATGTAAACTGCCGCAGAGCCCATTGTGAGGTAGCCGAGTTGCATTTTTTCCTTACCAGTACTACTGTGTAACTGACGCCCTCCCTTGCAACTACTGTAATTTTATCCAGCCCTACTCACACCTATAAGTACTCTATTCTGATAGTACCCACTTAACCATTGTTTACCTCTCTTCTACAGATTCTGACAACCATGGACAGACAATTTCCTGTGGTTTCTCCTGCTAGTCTCATTGATATGAGCATCCTGAGACAGTGTAGCAACTGCCTCATGTACACGGACAACCCTCTTCTACCACCTAGGAACACAATATGTGAGAGATGCAATTACATTAAGAACCTAGAATTCTTGCTGTCTCAATCACAAGCCAGTACATCTGGCACTGAGAAGGTTGTCTGCACAAGCACCACAAGCATCACACCTCAAACACCACCCACACCGGTACAGTACATTCCCACATATGTGGAGGTTCTCAACAAAACCACACCTAAACAAGAGAGACTTCTGAGGCAAAATCACACACGCACATCACAACCCACCACACCAAGCACCACACATAGTACATGTACCTGTGTCTCACAGCCGCTAAGGCCCAGCCACAAACTAGTTATAGGAGACTTTACTGTGAGACACACTGATGTGCCCCTCACCAGGCTAGATAAGGGGAAAGTCATGGTAAGTTGCTTGTCAGGTGCTAGAATCTGCCATATCACTCACACACTCAAGTCTCTCAACAACAGGTACTGTCATGACTATGTCATAGTCAATGCTGGTGTGAATGACTTGAGCTGTACTTCCCTGGACTATATGAAGAGAGACATGATTGAGCTCACTGAATGTGTGTCCCAGGCAGGTATGTCCTTAGCCTTAAGCAGCATCCTACTGTCACCCACAATGATGCCTCAGTACAAACAGAAAATTATTGATTTTAACAATTAGCTTAGTTTCTGGTGTCATTCCAAGGGGATCTAGTACCAGACAGCCTGGGAGGACGATTGACAGAACACAATACTTTGCCAGAGATGGCCTTCATCCATCTCCCCTGACCTTCAGGCTTCTGGGAAAGGATGTTGCCTCTCCCATACTGCCTTTTTTAGTCAAAGTCAATTACCAACATGAAAAATTCTGCTAAATGAAATTTAAATCTCATGCTGCTAAACGCTAGGAGTCTTAATATTAGAAGCATTCCTCACCCTGGAAGATGCTGACATTTGTGCAATCACTGAAACCTGGTTCAAAGCTGCAGAGAGTACCCCAGCCTTACCAGGTTACTTGTCCTACCATACTTCAGACCCCAAACAGAGGGCTACAAAGCCAAAGGAGGTGGAGTTTCAGTATTTATAAAAGACATAGACACCTCTAGGCTGGTAAACAGTATGACACACAGGAGACACTCCAGATGCAGTTAACAATTGGCAAAACACCTATTCAAATCCTAGCTATCTACAGACCCCTAACCATGACTCAGGAGGCCCACTCCACTCATCTGGACTTACTTGAGTCCATCAAGATTCAACTCTCTACCATGATCCTGGGTGACTGTCTATCCAACCATGGAGTGAAGACTTATTCGAGCTCAAACACTAATGCCCATGGATTCCTCGACTTTGTCAATGCCAATGCATTGGATCAGCTGGTTGACACCATCACAAGAGGTGAAAATATCCCATACCTGGTACTAACCAACATAAGTAGCCACTGTAACACCCCTACAGTGTCATCCTCCTTGTTAAGATCTGACCATAAGGCAATCACTTTCGAAGTCACCATCTCCCCTGAGCCCCCCCACCTTCTTGTCAGGGTTGAACAAAAAAAGGTTTCCAAAGCTGAAATCAAGCACTATGTCCAAGCCTGCACCAAAAAACTATATGAGCACCTATGCAGCTGCATGGACACAGCAATACTTGACAGGACCAAATCATCTTCCTCAAGAGTAAACCTGTGTGGTGGACAGCGGCAATAAACAGGCTGTATAGTAAAAGGCAAAAAGTTGCCGCCCAGGACCAATAAGGAGCAGGTGCCAAGTTGGAAGCAATCTCTCCTTTGAACAAGCAAATAAGGTCACTGTAAAATCCTCTAAGGCTACCTTCGAGTCCAAATTGGCCACATCAGCTAAGGACAATCTCAAGGCCTTCTTCATGTATGTCTGCAGTCACAAAGGTAACTCCCAAATCTGCTCTGAATTGGTGGTCAAGAATACCACGTACAAAAATTCAATAGATATAGCCAACCTGCTGGCAGACAAGTTCAGTGAAAACTTCACCCCCTATCCCCCCTATCAGTAAACCAAGACATCCCCAGCACCTGCCATCTTCCTTTCATCACCAGGGAGCAGGTTATTAATGCCCTCTCAAAGGAAAAAAATGCATCCTCCATGGGACCCAACATCATCCCTGAATGTGTCCTACATGAACTCAGGCAAGAGCTCTCAGCACCACTATGTACCCTATTCAACCAAAGAATGTGTACCGGCTTTTTCCCAGCAGAATGGAGGACACCCACTGTCATCCCTCTGCACAAAGGTGGAGTGTCCACCAACGCAGGCAATTTTCTGCCAATCAGCCTAACTAGCCTGATCTGCAAGGCCATGGAATGCATTATCATGGAACTTATAAACAAGGATATTATCAACGTCCAAACACTTGATCCCACACAGTTTGGTTTTGTCAAAGGGAGATCATGCCTGTTAAACTTGGTTGCCTTCTTTGAAGCAGTCACCAAAGCATGGATGAGGGCAAGACATGCACACCACCTACCTTGATGTAGCCAAAGCCTTCAACAATATTCCCCACTCGGGCATAACAGATAAACTCTCCCAGCTAGGCATCAGCCTATATGTTACCAGATGGGTAGCTAACTGGCTCACTGATAGAACCACTCAGTCAAAATAGGGGAAGCTACCTCTAGTAGTAGACCTGTAACAAGTGGGGTACCCAAGGATCAGTCTTGGGGCCTCTACTGTTTGGGATATAGTTTTCTGAGGTGCAAGCTAAAACCAATGGTCTGTGGCTGACCAAGTTTGCAGATGACTGCAAGATGAGCACTGTCATAAATTCCCCTAATGATGTGAGCATCCTCCAAGAGGGCCTTACCCAAACTAATGACTGGTGCCAGAAGCATGGCCTCAAACTAAATGCCAAGAAATGCATTATTATCCCCTTTGGGAAAAATGTCATCCCCACTAATTATGACATTAATAACAATGTACTAAGCATGCAATCAGTAGTGAGGGACTTGGGCACCCAGGTTGATAGCAACCTGACTTTTGACCATCATGCTGCCTCCATTGTATCGAAGGCTTTTTACATGACCCACCTCATAAATAAGGGTACTTCATCCAGGAACAAGGAGGTCATAACAACCATGTACTCCTCCCTTATCAAACCCATTATCAAGTACAATGCATCCTGTGGCATGTACCTTGCCAAGCACATGCAGCATTTGGAGACCACAGAGGTTCCTGACCAGGAAAATCTAGGGTCTCAAACACCTACCCTCTACAGATAGGCTAAAAGCCCTGTCCCTCTACTCAGTCTCATACAGACTGCTCAGAGGTGACCTGTTTCTGGCATACAAGGCCATTTCAGTCTCACCCTTGATGGAGTTGCTGCATGTCTATGTCAAACTTCACTCACATAACCGGACCGCAAGGTCTCACCCCGGTCTATGACATTAATGGAACTTGCTGGAGGGATAGAGTTGTGTCCCAGTGACTCCACCATCTGTGGAATAGGCTTCATCTCCATGTCAAGCAGAGTGCATCATTAGTTCTCTTTAAGAGGAACCTGGACAACTGGATGGGAAACAGAAAATATACCCCTGGGATCCCACCTGTGTCCCTGCTGGACAGGAAAAGCAGGTGCTGACTTTGTGGGAACATGGGTGAAATTCTTGGCTAGGCTTATAAGGGCCTCCGGGCCAATACCCTAGTACCATCGTATGAACCTATGAATCTAAATGGTAACCATTTGAAATGCTGACACCAGCTAGAGCAAGTCCTGAAATGTGGAGAGTGAATGGGCTTACATATAATAAGTCACAGATGGTATTTCTTGGTATATTTTGAATATCTCCTTTTCTCAGATGTATGGTGATCTTGTAATAGGTGTATATAAGTTCTTGGGAGGAACTTGTATCCCCCCTCCAAAAAAAATGAAGTTTTAAGAGAAGAGTGATTTTTGACATTCACTTTTTTTTTGGCTTGTCAGCACTTGGTACTTCAAGTACTGATATTTCCATAGGGATCCACAGAAAATACTGTACCCCATACTTCAGGAGGGCAGACCACTGCAGAATACAGGGCATGCGGTCATAAAGCATTTCCAGTTCAACAAAATAACTGCAAAATTGATTAGAAAACTTATACAACCCTTAATACAGAGGTGCAAACCAAGGAGCTGGTGTCGTATCCTACAAACTAAATGGAATCTATGCTGTTACATTTGACTCTAATTTGTGACTATTAATAGAATGTCCTCATCAGCATTTTGGCAATGGCTTTTTTGGAGGTCAGGCTGTGGGATTCACAATATACCTTGAAAAATATATGGTTTCCCAATTTTATAAAGATGGTGTCACCTTCCTAATTTACAACTCCAGAGGAATTACCACCATCTCTCATAAATCCCCTGAAAAGGCATGATAGTCATTTATTGACCTTTCAATATTCTAGCCTAACTTCTTCCACAGATGCTACTTTGTCACTATGCATGCCCTTAACTACATTGGCTTGGCCTATTGAGCTAGGGTTTACCCCAGCAGAGATTTCACTGCCCATTGATAGGACGTCATGTCCAACAGATTTAAGAGTTTTTCAAAATGTTCCTAACACATCCTGACAATCTTCCTACTATTAGAATTCCCAGAGCTTATTTTTTATGTAGCCTGAGTGAAGTTCCATGTTTCCCTCCAGGGTTATGAACTGTATACTTCACATGTGGCCTGTCAAAGTACTTTTTATACCCAAGCTTTCACTTTGGTAGCTGCTGTCTTTACATCTTTCTTGGCATGTAGCGGTCTCAGGTAAACCAAGAATGCCCCCTGCTAGTATTGCAGTGCAAGGTTCCTTGTTGTTATGAAGCATTGCTCAGCTCTCTTACAGGATGCTAGTCTCATGCATATGTACCAAGAACACTAGTTTACCTAAACCAAGTATATCTGTGCTGAGACAATTATTTTTTTTTTCATTTGCAACAGACAATTTTATTTCAGTGTTCACAGGCATCAAAAGTCTTTATTGGGAATGTTCAGCATGGAAGGTACAACACAGTCTATTTCCTGTTTTCAGAATATAAAAATGAAAATACCAGTGTCTTCTGATTTCTTTCTAAATGAAAATATAAATAAGGTGGTTTAATAAGATACATTTACTGAGTCTGCTTTACTGTTGCATTTGGTGTTTATGGAACTATATATTATTTTTTCTCCTTTCCTGCTGAACGTCTACTAATCACATTGTTCCTTAAATGCGCCTACTGGCCTACAATCCACCTCTCTCTTCTGCAGGCTGCTCTATGGCCTCATCCTCCAATCTAGTCTATAAAACCAAACTATAATCGTCATCTTTCAGCTAACTATACCTACTCCATCCCAGTCTTGCCACATGTTTTAATTTAATTTCTACCCACCTGACTACTGACAATATACTGCTGTGTATCACTCATTCCCTTCTTGCCTCCAAAGTGCAGATGCTCAGTGCTTTTCTACTTTTCTCTTACCTCACTTCCACCAGTTCTCTAATCATCTCAGAGGCAAGGTTGTAATAAATGATTTACTCATTTGCAAAAACAGTGAAGTCTCTGACTTACAGTTGTTTCCATAATAAAGCACAATGGCAATAAATGCAAACATTTCAGAGGTTTCATCACAGACACACAGACATAAACAGCAACAGTAATTGAGCCACATTGCAAAACATAATTCTAAGAAAAAGTATAGAGTATGAGAAGAAAGCAAGGAGTAAATTTTAGAGTGGACAATGTATGATTCTTGCAAGGAATTAAATACTTTATACACACACAGATGCGCGTACTTAGAAGTTTATTACATACAGCTGACAAAACATACATAGCTTACACGGAGTTAGCATTAATCACAGTGGGGTTGGTCAGTTGTGTTTAGTCAAATCTCTAGTTGTATAGTACAACTCAATGTTATTGAGATTGCAGAGGAGTGGAAAGTTAACTCCTTATTCACCAGATACATGATTTCTGCTAGTATATTTAAAGAAATTGAGGTGTGGTCCATATAGGAAGGTTGTCTCTATCTTAAAGCACTGATTTTCTATTTTTATGAAAAATCCACTTTTTTCCATTATTTACTTCCCATGGATTCAATAAGATTCAATTCATCAATGCTAACTGGTTATAATGGTTTTGCCAATCAGCTCTAAGGACAGACTCCTCAGTTAAAAAGGAAAAGCTGCACAGAGAAGCACGTAGTTGATGGCACACTGCCATATCTCGGTATTGAATACTGACCTATCAGACTTGACAGCATTAATCTTCTTCCTACTGGCCCATGCATCACAGTAGCATAGGCATCCCCCAATGCACACACAGACACAGGCACACATTCAGACACCAATGTACAAAAACACAAACACAGTCAATGCCAGACATACACTCAATCACACACACAGATGCAGACACACAGACACACACCAATCCTGCGTCTGCATACATGTACAGTCACAGCCACACACACACACACACACACACACACACACACACACACACACACACATATATGACCACAGTCAGCCACAAATAAATAGCTCCTCAGTAAACTAACTGTGATTCTGCTAACAGCACACACTTATGCATCCACAAACAAGCCCTCACACTTACAGAAATTCTCCCCCACATACTTGCAAGCATCGTCCAACAAACACACACATGCGCATGTACACACAAGCACACACATACATAGCATTGACATTCCCTGCTTAACTGCCATAGTGTGACCATCCAGATACAGAAACATACTTTCAGCCACATTCATAACACTTCAGATAAGCACACTAAACTTCAAACACATTCGCACACAGACAATACACTTCCAAGGCTCTGATGCATTGACCTGTATTAATCTCATAGGAGTGAAAGAGTTAAGGCTGTCAAAAGACAGAGTTCACATTTTTCTCCTAGTCAAAAAAAAGAAAACACTCTGCTGAGTGTACTGGGAGCTGCCATCATTTCACAGGGAGAGCTAATGGCTAATTAACATTAGGCACTCGCCCTAGATTTCTGCACTTGCTTGTGGCTTCCCCAGAGAGACCACTCTCTGCACTATGATCTCTAGTAATACCAATGCAAAACCACAGTGGGAGACCAATCTCTGAATCAAAAAGGCTTGCTGCAGTATGGAAACCTTCCGAGTTAAGGTTTCTGCATTGTGACAAGCCCTCGTAAACCCATTCCTTGTTTTTTTCTCAATCTTTCCAAGTGCAGTGATATTCAAGTTAGTATGAATTCATGAGAAAAAATACTGCAATCTGATGACAATAAAAGTAATGTGTATTTTTCTGTATTTTGCCTTAAAAGAGATAGAGTAAAGGCAGTGAAATTAAGTGTAGAGGATTAAGGCTTTGACCTAATAATGAACTTCATTCTGAAGTACAGCGTTTGATTCCTTCGGTCACCATTTGCCTACTATGTGAGTGAGGAAGTCATTTAACCAACATTACTCCCAGGTTATCTCTTAAAATGTGCTTGTGGCTAGTGGGTCAAAAAATGGTGACTAACAAAAGAGAGCTGACAGCTGAAATATTCAGTGATTGGTGTTAATTCTATTGCAAATATTTAATTCATTGTGTAGCATGCAGACATTTCTTAAGACAAGAAATGAAGGGCTGCGTGAGAAGGTTGTCTGTAATGTCTAATAATGACTAAGGATAAAATGCAAGACAATCACCACCTAGTCACATCCAACAATTACACTATGAATAACTGGAATAAATGTTATAAAAGTATATATGGTGGCAATCTATTTTTTGGAGGGGGGCTAACAGATCACATTATTATATTTACATACAAGCTTAATGCTCAGTGTGCAGACATCACAGTGGCAAGGAAATAATTTGAAAAGATTACCTTGGGCGAACCCGTACTGGTGATGTAGAGGGATAAAAAGCCCTGAATATAACCCAGGCAACCTGAGTTTAACTGCTTGATGGATCAGCAGGGGACAAGAGATGGGGATTCATGCCAGGCACGAACCCGGTGTTGCTGTTGCTCTGACAACAGGACTGTGACTGTGGAGCTGATGCCTCTCATGATGTGGGGGGTTTTGCCAGGAAGATGTGGGCATGGCTGCTCAAACTGATGATGGTAATCCATGTCAGAGCATGGGGAGAAGAATGCATGTATGGACAAGTGGGTATGGATGACCCTTACAGTGATGCTACTGGCCACATCACCATGAAGGGCACAGTTAGGATATAAAGTGAGAAAGCTTTTTTGACAGGATCTGGCAAATGCACAATACACCCTTATGGCTGACTGGGTGATAGGCACACACTTGGAAAGCAAATGTCTGAATGAAGGACAGCCAGCATGTAAGGGAGAAAAAATCATAGAAAGAAACTGTAGACAGTCCTACCCATTCCACTACATGCAGTTATAAAGGCGGTATGAAAAGGTAGAGATTAAAGAGCAGTGCATTGTGATTTGGCTCTTCATCTTATTTAATTAAATACATATATAAACTCATTGCAGAATCAGATGGATGAAGTCTAGGTGAAAGTCAGACAAAAATGTATTTTTTATATTGGTGTTTAACTATCTGTATGGTTGTTTAATAAACCTTCAGCTCTGCAGCATGGTACAGATCTTGCTCTGTTCAAATCCAATTGCACATACAGATTTGGTTATTAAATATTGAGATTATATGCTTTACAATAACTATTGTTGTTACAGGTGTGTATCTCTCTATGATTTTTTTCACTTTAGCCTCTGTCAACATTCCTGCATGTACATCACCTAATCTGATATCTTGCAAGCATCGCACAGTTTGAAAGCAAATGCTGATGAAGCTGGCATCAAGCACCCTCTACCTTACATCTTTATTCTGGTATCCTGAGGTATCAAATGTTATGTGATGGCCTGAGTAATTGCAAATATATTTTCTCATCTTTTGTTGGGGGAATAGTGTTGATGCAGCCTTCAGAAAATCTCTCTCCATGGTAATTTGGCTGATAACTCGAAACTGTTATCAAGAACATTGATTTAATCCTGAAGGAAGAAGTATGATGGCCTGTTTGGTACGTGTTTGTCTAAGTGTGTGACCCAGTTTGAGCTACTGCAACATACTGTAGCCAGGCTACTAATGGCCCTCAGGATCTACAGCCTAGTATTAACCTTTGAACCCATAACATTCCATTAAGTCTACTAATGCTTATATTACTGAATTAAAGCTATCAGTCCAGGGACATGGGATCCATAGCTTATTGCACAGCTATTCAAGCTAATGGTGACTCATAATCATATGTAATTCTGTGGTGCAATGAGCAGAAGTCTGATGGAGAGAATATATACAAATGACAACATAATGGCATGCAGATGAATGCAAGCATGGAAATGAAGCCATAATGACATGCAAATACATACAAGAAGAGCACATGACGATTCATAGCCATAATTAGGGGAATTGCTCATTGATGTGAGTAACACTATAACAGAGCAAAACAAGATGAAAATATCTGCAGATAGCAAAAATGCTCAGAAATGCAGCAGTAGCAGGAACAGCCATGTAGCAACATTTACTAAAGTTCAACACTTCCACTTCCTGTTCATGCGTATTAGGAGATATCAGGCAGCAAGGAAAACAGTAGTGGCAGTGGATAATGTTACGCATTTTCATTTTATTTCATTATTGGTCCACTTCATGTAGGCCAGGATTTGCAGGGAGCTTTGTTCAAACATATTACCTGCATATACAGTAGAATCTACAGGAATATGCATATTTTCTAGTCCTTCAGAAATGAAGGTAAGTATAGCACTTCCCATAGTAGCAACAGAGACTGCTCAAGACATAGTCAGGGGATACATTAGGTATTTCACCAGATGCTGTCTTTAGAATACTGAACAAGTTCTTATAAGTTATGTTTCGATATGTTCATGAGAATATCTGGTTTAGTACCACATAACAGCGGACAGCCATCATTGTGAGTGGCTGTAATGACAATGATGTACACGGTACCATAGACTGCACACAATGGGCCACAATCACAGAGGTATGTGTGTAAACAGGAACGTCTACCATTTCAAGGACAACCTGATAGTGTATAATGCATATGAATTATTACCAATGTGACTACAGCGGACCCAGAGAGTTTTAAGAATTCCAATAAATGGCATATGTTTTAGCTATATTGCCACTTTCTGCTGGCTGACATTTCACAAGACCACGCAGTTGGTAAATGCATGGACTATGGCTAAATTATATGCATAATGCTACATATATAGTATGCAGCAAATATGTACTAAATCCCTTGTTCCATGTATATCACTACTGTGTTTCAGGCTGCAATGAATTCCAGCTAGACCAGACATTTTCAAGGTCTGTTGTTACTTTAAAGCAGATTTTTTTAGATAATTCAATATCAGCCAGCCCAATTACAGTTCTGCCTCTGATTTGTTCATAGGTTCATAGGTTCATAGGTTCATACTAGGCTATCTGCCCAAGGGCATTTATAAGCCTAGCCCATAGTTATGTGGCTTTCGCCACCCCTTTAGTTTGAATAAAAACTATGCCTATCATTTTGCTGTACCTCTGTCAAGCAGTGACGCTGAAGTAATCCCTGGGGTATATCTGCAATCTCCCATCCATTGGTCAAGATTCCTCTTGAACAAGACCAGAGAGGTGCTCTGCCTCACATGTACCGGGATTTTGTTCCACAGCATAGGGAGTCTCTGGGTGATGAATCTGTCCCTCCAGCACGTTCTATTTATAACCGTGTCAAGGTGTAAGTCTCCGGGCCTTGTGGTTCTGAGGGATCTAGATTTTTGAGGTGAAGCATATTCATCAAATCTGGGTTTGACATGGCCTTATATGTCAGGCACAGGTCACCTCTGAGCAAGCGGTATGAGACTGAATAGAGCTGGAGTTCTTTCAGTCGGGCAGCATAAGACATATTTTGAGACCCTTTATCCTTTTGGTGAGGAACTTTTGGGGCCTTTCAAGCTGCAGCAGGTGTCTGGTCAGATACATTCGAACGGGCATTGTACTCAATCATAGGTCTAATAAGTGATGAGTACAGGGGACGATGACCTCCCTTGATCTAGATGTGAATCCCTTCATGATCAGGTGGGTGATATAGAAGGTTTTCCTAACTACTTTAGCAACATGAGTGTCAAGCGAAGGCTACTGTCAACCTGGGTCCCCAGATCTCTGATGACTTTTTCTGTGCTCAGTGGATTGCCACCTATATGGTAGCTAGGGGTAGCCTTGTTTTTCCCAAAGGGTATGACTATGCATTTTTGGCGTTTAACTTCAGGCCATGGCTCTGGCACCAGTTATCCATTTCTGTGAGGCCCTTCTGGAGGATATCTGTGTCAGATGTGTTTTCGACTATGGCCCAGTTTGCAGTCATCTGCAAACTTTGTCAGCCATAACCCTCCTGTGTTTGCTTGTACTTCACAAAAGTAGATGCCGAACAAGAGTGGACCCAGGACTGAGCCCTGTGGGACACCACTTGTGACAGGCTTTGAGTCTGACATGGCTCCAGCAACTCTGACCCTGTGGGTTCTGTCACTTAGCCAGTTTGCAACCCATCTTGTGATGTATGGGTTTACATTCAAGCTGATGAGTTTTTCGATGATACCTGAGTGGGGTATTGTGTCGAAGGCCTTTGCCAGGTCGAGGTAGGCTGTATGGACTGCCTTTCCCTCATCAATGGCCTTGGTGACTGTCTCGAAAAAGTCAACCAAGTTTAAGAGGCAGGATCTGCCTTTGACAAAGCCAAACTGAGTTGGATCCAAAGTCTGCAAGTTCCGTATGTCTTTATTTATGAGTTCCATTATGATCCTCTCCATGGCTTTGCAGATAAGGCTTGTCAAGCTAATGGGCGGTAATTTCCAGGGTCTGTGGAGGCACCGCCCTTATGAAGTGGGACCACAGTCACCGTCGCCACTCCTTGGAGTGCGTATCCTGAGGTGAGGCTAAGATTAAACAGCTGTCCTAACTGTGGGTTTAATTCCTCATTGAGTTCATGAAGCACACAGCCGGGGACACCATCCGGTCCCATGGATGCTGTGTTTTTTGCCTTAGTGAGGGCAGTTCTCACGTGGGCGTTGGAGATGTTTGGGGGCTACAATCCTCTGGACTAGATATCTCTCCTGTTGGCGGGGAGGGAGAAGTTTGCACTGAACCTGTCAGCCAGTATGTTGGCAATGTGTGTAGGTTCAGTAATTTTCACATCATTTTGAACTAATTCTGAGCATATCTGGGAGTTTCCTCCTAGGTTTCTAACATAGCTAAAGAAGGCCTTATGATTCTCTTTAGAGTCCTTGGCGATTTTTCTCTCAAAATTTGCCTTGGATGATTTTATGAGAGCTCTTAGTTTTTACTTATAATGATCAAAGGTGTCTTACCTTTCAAGGATTTTGCTCTATCTTGTAGTAGCTTCCTCCTTTTGTTGTAGAGCTTGTTTATGGCTGGGGTCCACCAGACTGGGCTTGCCTTTGGTACAGAGAGTCTTAGTTTTGTTTGGGATTGCCTGATCCATGCAGTCCTGTAGGTGCTGGTAGAAGGCATTTGTAAGTGATTCAGCGGTTTGAGTAATGTTTACCACTGGCTCAGGGGCCTTAAAGGAGACCACACTAGTTTTTAGAAGTGTGAAATCGGCTTTTGAGAAGTTTTTCACTGTGGTCTTTTTGTTTCAGGTGGGGGCGGGATGAGGACCTCCAGCGAGATTAGTTTATGATCTGATCTCACCAGTGAGGGTATACTTCCGGTGTTGAACATTTTGATCCCATGTTCGTGATGATGAGATCAAGTATGTTTTCTCCTCTTGTGGGGATGGTGACTAGTTGTTCCATGGCATTTGAGTTTATGAACTCCAGGAATCTTTGGGTTAGAGTGTTCGGGCTTGAGTAGTGTTCCCAGTCTATATTAGGGTAGTTAAAGTCACCTAGTATGATGGTGTTTGGAGATACATTTATCCCTCCAATGTTTTCAGGAAGGCCATGTGAGGTTCCTGAGTTTGAGAGGGTGGCCTGTAACATGCTACAAATTGCAGAGCAGTCTTGCCTATGGTTAATTGCACCTGGATGGTCTCCGATGCATCATGCGTTGCCACCAACCTTGAGGTGTGGGTGTCCTTTATGAATATGGACACCCCTCCTTTCTTGGTGTTGTCCGGATTTTGGGGCGGAGCATGATATGAGGTGAAACCTGTTAGTGCTGGGGTGCTCTCAGGAGCCTTGAACCAGGTTTCTGTCACAGCACAGACATCGATGTTCTCCATATTGAGAAGGGCCTCGAGTCGTGCATCTTGAGATTGAGACTTCTGGCATTGAGCAGCATTACCCTTAGTTTTTTCCTTTTGGTGTTCTAGGGTGGTAGGTTTAGAATTTGAGCCTTGCCTAAAAAGGCACTATGGGGTGGCAAGAGCCTTTGCCAATATCCGGAAGCCCAGGGTGACAGGTGCAAGCCGTCCCTTGCAGCGTGGCTTGTCCAGCATGTCATCCCAGGCAGACAGACATTGGATCCCCTTTGAATGACACCAGAATTTAAGCCAATTATTAAAGCTGATCATCTTATCACTGTATTGTGGCATCATTCTAGGTGAAGGTAGGATACTGCTCAAGGTCAGGGTCATACCTGCCTGGGCTACATAATCAGAGAGCTCCTCGATGTCCCTTTTCATGTAGTCCAAGGAGGTACGTCTCAGGTCGTTGACACCAGCGTGGACAATGACTGAGTCGTACTTGTACCTGCTGTTGAGAGACCTGAGTGCTTGCGTTATGTGGCGGATTCTAGCGCCTGACAGGCAGCTTACTGTGACCTTCTCTTTACTCAGTCTGGTGGCGGGGCGTCAGTGTGTCTGACTATGGAATCACCAATGACAAGTGTGTCTGGCATTTTGTTTGGCCTTAAGGGCTGTGACTGTTTGACACTCTGACTGTGTGGTCTATGTGTTGCATGTGTTGGGTCGTGAGGTGGTAGTTGTTTGGGTGTCTGCTTTGGTGGCCTCTGCTGTTTTGGTAAATTTTTGATCAGAGCCTCCGAGTATGTCTTTGTGTGAGTATGTGTATGATTTGAAGTTGTGATGGTACCATGTGTGACTGGGTATGTATTGTGTGTGGTTACCTTCTCCTCCTGTCTGGTCTTGCCAGTCCTATGTTGAGAGAGCTCAGCCTCCAGTTTGGCCGTATAGTTGCATCTCTCGCATGTATTTGTGTTTTGTGGGAGAAGGAGAGGATTGTCTGTGTACATGAGGCAGTTGTAACATTGCCTCAATATTCCCAGGTTCACCAGTTGAGCTGGAGAGGACACTAGCAACTGATCCTCGACATACTAGAAGTAGTAGATAAAGAGACTTTCAAAGGACTCCGGGAAGTGGGTTTTAGGCTGGTGGGGTACTATCTATAATAAGAGTGCTTTATCAAGGTGCAAGTACTGTAGGAGTAAGTGCTAGGCTTTACAGATAGAGAATAGTCTACTTGGGAATCAAGTAGAGATGAACTTTTCAGTTATAGGATATGCTGGTTAGATCAGCAGTACAGCTCGAGGAAGGTAGTTTTAAGGGAAAATTGGAAGAGTGGAATTTAGATGGCCCAAATAGTTTAACCTTGTTTAACCGCCGCTGCTCTTGTGTGCAACAGTGGTAACTCCGCTTAAATCGCAGCTTACGCGTTTAGCGTGTTTTATAACAGGGGCTGAAGGGAGCTAGGAATTGGCCCAAAACGACCAATGGACTACTAGTTTCTGGCTGAAACTTCACCAAATCAGACAAAAGGCCTCAGTGCTTCCCACTCCCACTGGTAAGCAAAGAAACTTCCCTCCTTCCTAATAAGGCAATGGATCAGTAACAGGAACTAAAAACAAAGCCCAGGGATCAGCAACTCTGAAACTGGACTACTCTAGTTCAGTAAGGCGGAAAACAAGAGATTTTTGTTTTATTACAGAGACAAGGAAAAAACAGACAGTAATTGCTGTAAATCGGCTAGCGCACTTTAGTGTGTAGCCTACAGAAACAATTTGCAACAATTAGTAACTTAAAGTGCAATAAACAGTGTAAAATGCAGAAATCACTTAAAGTAGCAATAAAACAGGCGAAATGCAGTTGCTAGCTTAAATAACAGTGGGAAAGCCACAAAAAATACTTATATCTGGTAGAAAGTCACTCTTTTAGCTCTCTGCTGCTTGGATCACCCTGCAGGCCACCACGAGGATCTGTGCTGAGTTGGTACAAGCTGGAAAACGCGTGTTTAGCGTGTTTTATAGCAGGGGGCTGAAAGGAGCTAGGAATTGGCCCAAAACAACCAATGGACTACTAGTTTCTGGCTGAAACTTCACCAAATCGGACAGAAAGGCTGCTCAGTGCTTCCCACTCCCACTGGTAAGCAAAGAAACTTCCCTCCTCCCTAATAAGGCAATGAATCAGTAACAGGAACTAAAAACAAAGCCCAGGGATCAGCAACTCTGAAACTGGACTACTCTAGTTCAGTAAGGCAGGAAAACAAGAGATTTTTTTGTTTTATTACAGAGACAAGGAAAAAACAGACAGTAAATGCTATAAATGCTGTAAATCGGCTAGCACTTTAGTGTGTAGCCTACAGAAACAATTTGCAACAATTAGTAACTTAAAGTGCAATAAACAGTGTAAAATGCAGAAATCACTTAAAGTAGCAGTAAAACAGGCGAAATGCAGTCGCTAGCTTAAATAACAGTGGGAAAGCCACAAAAAATACTTATATCTGGTAGAAAGTCACTCTTTTAGCTCTCTGCTGCTTGGATCACTCTGCAGGCCACCACGAGGATCTGTGCTGAGTTGGTACAAGCTGGAAAACCGTGTTTAGCGTGTTTTATAGCAGGGGGCTGAAAGGAGCTAGGAATTGGCCCAAAACGACCAATGGACTACTAGTTTCTGGCTGAAACTTCACCAAATCGGACAGAAAGGCTCCTCAGTGCTTCCCACTCCCACTGGTAAGCAAAGAAACTTCCCTCCTCCCTAATAAGGCAATGGATCAGTAACAGAAACTAAAAACAAAGCCCAGGGATCAGCAACTCTGAAACTGGACTACTCTAGTTCAGTAAGGCGGAAAACAAGAGATTTTTTGTTTTATTACAGAGACAAGGAAAAAAAAACAGACAGTAAATGCTATAAATGCTGTAAATCGGCTAGAACACTTTAGTGTGTAGCCTAGAGAAACAATTTGCAACAATTAGTAACTTAAAGTGCAATAAAAGTGTAAAATGCAGAAATCACTTAAAGTAGCAGTAAAACAGGCGAAATGCAGTCGCTAGCTTAATAACAGTGGGAAAGCCACAAAAATACTTATATCTGGTAGAAAGTCACTCTTTTAGCTCTCTGCTGCTTGGATCACTCTGCAGGCCACCACGAGGATCTGTGCTGAGTTGGTACAAGCTGGAAAACGCGTGTTTAGCGTGTTTTATAGCAGGGGCTGAAAGGAGCTAAATTGGCCCAAATGACCAATGGACTACTAGTTTCCGGCTGAAACTTCACCAAATCAGACAGAAAGGCTGCTCAGTGCTTCCCACTCCCACTGGTAAGCAAAGAAACTTCCCTCCTCCCTAATAAGGCAATGGATCAGTGACAGGAACTAAAAACAAAGCCCAGGGATCAGCAACTCTGAAACTGGACTACTCTAGTTCAGTAAGGCAGGAAAACAAGAGATTTTTGTTTTATTACAGAGACAAGGAAAAAACAGACAGTAAATGCTATAAATGCTGTAAATCGGCTAGCGCACTTTAGTGTGTAGCCTACAGAAACAATTTGCAACAATTAGTAACTTAAAGTGCAATAAACAGTGTAAAATGCAGAAATCACTTAAAGTAGCAGTAAAACAGGCGAAATGCAGTCGCTAGCTTAATAACAGTGGGAAAGCCACAAAAATACTTATATCTGGTAGAAAGTCACTCTTTTAGCTCTCTGCTGCTTGGATCACTCTGCAGGCCACCACGAGGATCTGTGCTGAGTTGGTACAAGCTGGAAACGCGCGTTTAGCGTGTTTTATAGCAGAGGGCTGAAAGGAGCTAGGAACTGGCCCAAAACGACCAATGGACTACTAGTTTCTGGCTGAAACTTCACCAAATCGGAGAAAAAGGCCGCTCAGTGCCTCCCACTCCCACTGGTAAGCAAAGAAACTTCCCTCCTTCCTAATAAGGCAATGGATCAGTAACAGGAACTAAAAACAAAGCCCAGGGATCAGCAACTCTGAAACTGGACTACTCTAGTTCAGTAAGGCAGGAAAACAAGAGAATTTTTTTTTTACAGCGACAAGGAAAAAACAGACAGTAAATGCTATAAAACAATTCACATGCAGTGCAAGCTGGCACACTTGAGTATGTAGCAATATTAGTCCACACACAGTATGAAAAAATGTAATTAAATTAAAAGGACTAAAAGCAAGTGCAGAAAGGGTTTATTAGAGAGAATGCGGTAAAGAGAAGGGACTGGGGAGTGTCCTAGATCAAATCTACAGTGGGCGGGCACTGCAAAAGCCACCAAATTTAAACTACATCCAAGAACAGGGAGGGTGGGAAGACAGTTTCAACAGAGCTAGATCTGAGAAATCAGTCCCCAAGTTATAACAACCACAATAAAATGAAGGAAATATACTTAAATCAGCTTATGTCCAGTTGATGTATGCAGACAAATCTCAGTAGCAGCAACTCTACTTAAAATGATTACCAGAGATGTAACCAACACAGGTTTTAAAGTTATCAGAAACCCCAAGCTAATTAACACTTAAAGGAATTTCAGTGCAGTTTAACAACTAGTGCAGAGCTTCAGACACACACACAAGACAGTTTCAACAGAGCTAGATCTGAGAAATCAGTCCCCAAGTTATAACAACCACAATAAAATGAAGGAAATATACTTAAATCAGCTTATGTCCAGTTGATGTATGCAGACAAATCTCAGTAGCAGCAACTCTACTTAAAATGATTACCAGAGATGTAACCAACACAGGTTTTAAAGTTATCAGAAAACCCCAAGCTAATTAACACTTAAAGGAATTTCAGTGCAGTTTAACAACTAGTGCAGAGCTTCAGACACACACACAAGACAGTTTCAACAGAGCTAGATCTGAGAAATCAGTCCCCAAGTTATAACAACCACAATAAAATGAAGGAAATATACTTAAATCAGCTTATGTCCAGTTGATGTATGCAGACAAATCTCAGTAGCAGCAACTCTACTTAAAATGATTACCAGAGATGTAACCAACACAGGTTTTAAAGTTATCAGAAAACCCAAGCTAATTAACACTTAAAGGAATTTCAGTGCAGTTTAACAACTAGTGCAGAGCTTCAGACACACACACAAGACAGTTTCAACAGAGCTAGATCTGAGAAATCAGTCCCCAAGTTATAACAACCACAATAAAATGAAGGAAATATACTTAAATCAGCTTATGTCCAGTTGATGTATGCAGACAAATCTCAGTAGCAGCAACTCTACTTAAAATGATTACCAGAGATGTAACCAACACAGGTTTTAAAGTTATCAGAAAACCCCCAAGCTAATTAACACTTAAAGGAATTTCAGTGCAGTTTAACAACTAGTGCAGAGCTTCAGACACACACACAAGACAGTTTCAACAGAGCTAGATCTGAGAAATCAGTCCCCAAGTTATAACAACCACAATAAAATGAAGGAAATATACTTAAATCAGCTTATGTCCAGTTGATGTATGCAGACAAATCTCAGTAGCAGCAACTCTACTTAAAATGATTACCAGAGATGTAACCAACACAGGTTTTAAAGTTATCAGAAAACGGCCCAAGCTAATTAACACTTAAAGGAATTTCAGTGCAGTTTAACAACTAGTGCAGAGCTTCAGACACACACACAAGACAGTTTCAACAGAGCTAGATCTGAGAAATCAGTCCCCAAGTTATAACAACCACAATAAAATGAAGGAAATATACTTAAATCAGCTTATGTCCAGTTGATGTATGCAGACAAATCTCAGTAGCAGCAACTCTACTTAAAATGATTACCAGAGATGTAACCAACACAGGTTTTAAAGTTATCAGAAAACCCCCAAGCTAATTAACACTTAAAGGAATTTCAGTGCAGTTTAACAACTAGTGCAGAGCTTCAGACACACACACAAGACAGTTTCAACAGAGCTAGATCTGAGAAATCAGTCCCCAAGTTATAACAACCACAATAAAATGAAGGAAATATACTTAAATCAGCTTATGTCCAGTTGATGTATGCAGACAAATCTCAGTAGCAGCAACTCTACTTAAAATGATTACCAGAGATGTAACCAACACAGGTTTTAAAGTTATCAGAAAACCCCCAAGCTAATTAACACTTAAAGGAATTTCAGTGCAGTTTAACAACTAGTGCAGAGCTTCAGACACACACACAAGACAGTTTCAACAGAGCTAGATCTGAGAAATCAGTCCCCAAGTTATAACAACCACAATAAAATGAAGGAAATATACTTAAATCAGCTTATGTCCAGTTGATGTATGCAGACAAATCTCAGTAGCAGCAACTCTACTTAAAATGATTACCAGAGATGTAACCAACACAGGTTTTAAAGTTATCAGAAAACCCCCAAGCTAATTAACACTTAAAGGAATTTCAGTGCAGTTTAACAACTAGTGCAGAGCTTCAGACACACACACAAGACAGTTTCAACAGAGCTAGATCTGAGAAATCAGTCCCCAAGTTATAACAACCACAATAAAATGAAGGAAATATACTTAAATCAGCTTATGTCCAGTTGATGTATGCAGACAAATCTCAGTAGCAGCAACTCTACTTAAAATGATTACCAGAGATGTAACCAACACAGGTTTTAAAGTTATCAGAAAACCCCCAAGCTAATTAACACTTAAAGGAATTTCAGTGCAGTTTAACAACTAGTGCAGAGCTTCAGACACACACACAAGACAGTTTCAACAGAGCTAGATCTGAGAAATCAGTCCCCAAGTTATAACAACCACAATAAAATGAAGGAAATATACTTAAATCAGCTTATGTCCAGTTGATGTATGCAGACAAATCTCAGTAGCAGCAACTCTACTTAAAATGATTACCAGAGATGTAACCAACACAGGTTTTAAAGTTATCAGAAAACCCCCAAGCTAATTAACACTTAAAGGAATTTCAGTGCAGTTTAACAACTAGTGCAGAGCTTCAGACACACACACAAGACAGTTTCAACAGAGCTAGATCTGAGAAATCAGTCCCCAAGTTATAACAACCACAATAAAATGAAGGAAATATACTTAAATCAGCTTATGTCCAGTTGATGTATGCAGACAAATCTCAGTAGCAGCAACTCTACTTAAAATGATTACCAGAGATGTAACCAACACAGGTTTTAAAGTTATCAGAAAACCCCCAAGCTAATTAACACTTAAAGGAATTTCAGTGCAGTTTAACAACTAGTGCAGAGCTTCAGACACACACACAAGACAGTTTCAACAGAGCTAGATCTGAGAAATCAGTCCCCAAGTTATAACAACCACAATAAAATGAAGGAAATATACTTAAATCAGCTTATGTCCAGTTGATGTATGCAGACAAATCTCAGTAGCAGCAACTCTACTTAAAATGATTACCAGAGATGTAACCAACACAGGTTTTAAAGTTATCAGAAAACCCCCAAGCTAATTAACACTTAAAGGAATTTCAGTGCAGTTTAACAACTAGTGCAGAGCTTCAGACACACACACAAGACAGTTTCAACAGAGCTAGATCTGAGAAATCAGTCCCCAAGTTATAACAACCACAATAAAATGAAGGAAATATACTTAAATCAGCTTATGTCCAGTTGATGTATGCAGACAAATCTCAGTAGCAGCAACTCTACTTAAAATGATTACCAGAGATGTAACCAACACAGGTTTTAAAGTTATCAGAAAACCCGCCAAGCTAATTAACACTTAAAGGAATTTCAGTGCAGTTTAACAACTAGTGCAGAGCTTCAGACACACACACAAGACAGTTTCAACAGAGCTAGATCTGAGAAATCAGTCCCCAAGTTATAACAACCACAATAAAATGAAGGAAATATACTTAAATCAGCTTATGTCCAGTTGATGTATGCAGACAAATCTCAGTAGCAGCAACTCTACTTAAAATGATTACCAGAGATGTAACCAACACAGGTTTTAAAGTTATCAGAAAACCCCCCAAGCTAATTAACACTTAAAGGAATTTCAGTGCAGTTTAACAACTAGTGCAGAGCTTCAGACACACACACAAGACAGTTTCAACAGAGCTAGATCTGAGAAATCAGTCCCCAAGTTATAACAACCACAATAAAATGAAGGAAATATACTTAAATCAGCTTATGTCCAGTTTTTTCCTTCCAATAAACTGACAATTTACAGCTGGTTCATACAAGTACTTTACAAAAGGGCTCAACATATTAACAGCTGGTATTACACATATGTGGAAGCATGCCATTCCATGTGTAATATTTCTTTTTGGCACAGAATGTTAATTGAGCTTATTAATTACTGACTCACATGCTCTCACTCTGAGAGTAAACAGTAGCTGCATGTTGCTTCTGCTTTCTTGCCTTCCTTGATATTAGCACTGGTGGCAATCCTGAGCAAAAAGGTGGATGTGGAATCCATGGTGACCATAATAAAACATCATCATTTCAATCACTGCAGTGACCCTGGACTCCATGCACTCACAAAGCTGCTGATAGTACTGGACAAAATCCTCACAAATGACATGCAGCACACCAATGACTGATCCAAAGTAATATGTCCAAATGCTAAGGCCCAGGTGTAACATACAACAGCACTGGGGACCCTGAGAAGTTGCCATGTTATGGCTATAGATGCAGTGCATGTATTTAATGCTGCAGGCAGAAGGTTACCCCTCTCTGTCATGATATACATCTCTGCTTACTCAGTAACATCAAATGGCAGTGTCAGTAATGTCTGGATACAACAGCATTTTAATGAAAATAGCATCTCTTATTCTGTACAAAATGCAAGCAGAATAAGAGCAATGTTAACTCGTCACAAAAAAAAAAACTGAAAACTGGCACTACACTCAATGCATTATGTGGTGCAATACTCCTTAAACAGCAATGCTATGCATTTAAGTGCCAGTAGCTACAATATATATATGTAGACTTATTTATTTACATTTGTTGACTGGGATTGTCCGACTGGATGTAGGTCCATTTTCAGCGGAGGCCCGGGGAGAAAAGCTCCACAGTTAAAATATGCAGACAGTAGTTACATTGGATTTACATAGCAATTAACAATTTGATCAACATAGCAATTAACAATTACAAACATAGTTACAGATGAAGAACATAGTACATCAGTAGACAACTAGAATCTTTATCTTCTGCGAAGTACATAACAGATATTAACAATTGTTACAATAAGAAGTTCCTGCTGTATAATAAGTAGTTTGGCTTACTCCAAGCTTGCTATAATCAAGGTAGTTAGTGGGGTGGAAAGAAGGGTAGTAGGTGGATGGGGTGGGTGATATTAGAGGGGGAGTTGCAAGGGCATAGCCAGCATGTTTTTAGGTGCACTTTTAGTAAAGTTTTGAAGTGGGTGCATGATGGTACGGAGGTAATTGTGGGTGGGAGGGAGTTCCATAATTTGGCTATGGTGCAAGAGAATAGTGCTTCTCCAGCAGAGTTATTGTCTTTAGTGACCTGTAAGTTATTTTTGTTGCTGGATCTTAGTGGTCTGGTTGTGCGATATGGTTGGAGTAGATTCTGGAGGGATGGGACTTTTAGTGGATGGTTTACTAGTTTGTGTGCAAGTGTGAGGTGATACCATTGAAGGAGGTGAGGGAGTTCAAGCCAGCCTAGGTCAGCAAGTGAGAGACAGTGGTGACTATGGTAGGATGCCTCTGTGGCGAATTTGGCGATTTTGTTGTAGCAGGTCTCGAGCTTGTTCAGATTGCATTGCCTTAGGTTGGCATATACTGGAGAGGCATAATGTAGGGAGGAGATAAGGTGGGAATTTGCTACTGAAATCTTTGCTGCTTTGGTGAGAAGTTGCTTATTTCTGTATAATGCTCCTAGTTTTTTGTGGACTTTTTTATGGTCATGGACATGTGAATGTCAAATTTTAGTTTATTGCCTATTTCCACTCCTAGCAGTTTGTTGTGTTCTGTTGGGTGTATAGTGGTGTTGTCTTTTGCTGTGATGTTAAAGTGAGAGTTGTTTTGAGTGTGTTTGGTGGGTTGGAAGATAAGTAGGTTAGTTTTGTTTTGGTTGAGTATTAATTGGGCATCGGATAACCAAGTTTCAACAGAGGAAAAGGCTTCCTGTGTGACTTTTTGCAGTTTGGGTAGGGACTGGGCTGAGCAGATGATGGTTGAGTTATCTGCGTATTGTATGAGTGTGCCATGTTTGGTGGCAGAGGCTAGATTATTGGTGAAAATAGAGGAGAGTAGGGGTCTATGGATGGATCCTTGGGGAACCCTTATAAAGACAGGTAGTTGGGGAGATATGTCATTCTGCCATATGATGGATTGTTGGTGGTCAGACAGGTAACTGTGAAACCAGTTGGTGAATGATTGAGAGAAGGATAGGTTATTGAGGACAGAGATGAATTGTTTGTGTGGGACCATGTTGAATGCTTTAGATAGGTCTAGGAAAGTAGCAGAGGAGAGATAGCCATTGTTTTTGTGCTGAAGGATAGTGTTAGTAAAGGAGAGTAAGGCAGTGGTGGTGCTATGGTTTGGTCGGAAACCATGCTGAGTAATGGAAAGGAGGTTGTTAGTAAGGATGTAGTCTGAGACCTGAGAGTGACTGCATCTCTAGTATTTTGGAGAGTAGAGACAGAATAGCTATGGGGCGGTAATTGGTTAGTTCTGTGGAGGGGAATTGTATGATACTTTCCATAGTGTGGGAACGTAACTTTCTGACAGAGATCGGTTAATCAAGATGGATACTGGGTAGGCTAGAGCATCAGCTGTGATTTGTAGGTATTCACATGGGAGGTTGTCTGCTGCTAATTTGATGGGCTTAAGTTTAGTTAAGAGTTTTTTTTATGTTGGAGGTAGGAACAGGAGAAAAAGAGAAGACAGTGGGGAGATTACTAGTTGAAGGTGTGAGTTGGAAGGGAGGGGGGTTGTGTTGTTTAGCTAATGATAGTATGGAGTATGGCTTGTGTGAAGTGTGTGTTGAATGAGGTAGCAATATTTTTGGAGGAGTGAGGTATGTTAGGAGGAGGGGTACTGACTTTACCTGGGTGGAGGATGGAGTTTATGGAAGACCAGAATTGTTTGGGGTTGTGTTGGGAGGAGTCTAGTGCAGACTGGTAGTATTGGAATTTGTCCTGTTTCATTAGCTTTTTGACGCTATTACACAGTTCTAGGAATTTCTGTCTAGTTGAGGAGGTTTTGGTTTTGTGCCAGTGCTCCCAGGCTTTATCCCTGTTTTTCATTTCTGACTTAGTGGTTTTCTGTAGCCATGGGGAGGGTTGTGCTTTGGTTCTGGAAAGTCTTATGAGGGCATGGTAATTAAGGATGCTCAGGAAGGTAGAATTAAAAAATTCAACTGCGTCATCAAGACTGAGGTACTTTGGAGGATGCCAGTTACATTCTTGAGGAATGAGATGATTGTGAGTGGGTTAAAGTTTAGTTTTTTACGTATTTGATGGTAGATGACAGGTTTAACTTGGTATAGGTGTTTTTTTAGTAGGAATGTTGGGGAGTGATCACTGAGGCTATCCGATAAGTAGCCTGCTATATATGACTGGGGGCTCTTACTGACTAGTATCCAATCCAGGGTAGTGTGCTTGTTGGAGTTTTTATTTATCCTGGTTGGTGACTGGACTAGTTGGGTGAAGCCATGAAGGTTTAGATGGTGGGTTGGATGGCTGCCAGAACAGGATTGCCAGTCGATATTGAAATCACCTAAAATTATAGTTTCTTGGGGGAGATGGTGGGTAGTCCAGCTGAGGAGGTTTTCTAGTGGAGGGATGTTTTGGCCAGGTGGGAAGTAGCATCCAATTATTTTGATGGTTTTATTTAGATTTATTTTGAGGTTGGTATATATTATTTCTTCATTGCCTATTTGTGGAGCTGCTGATTTTAAGATCTGGATGTTTAGATGCTGTTTAAATATTATAGCTATACCGCCTCCTTTCTTGTTTAGCCGATCTACTCTTAGTATGCCATAACCAGTAGGGAGGATTTGCTCACTGGTAATGTCAGGTTTTAGCCAGGTTTCTGTCAGGATGACTATATCTGGGGAGTACAAGTCTATGATGGCATGGAGTTCATGGACCTTATTGGCTATACTTCTAATATTTAGGCTTAGTAGAAGGAGGTCACTTGGCTTTCTATTGGCTGTGATTTGGGAGACGTTGTGGTTTATAGTCTGATTATGAGGAGTAGGGCTAGAGATGGCGGGGCCAGGTTTGGGGTGGATGTCTCCACTTAGGGCTAGTTTTGATATGTATGAGGTTATTAGTTTTCTCAGTTTTTGAATGTGTTTATTAGGGAAATGTTATGATTGTGCTCTGTGGGTAATAGGTATGGTGGGAGGATTACTATGTTAAGTTGTAGGGACGCTTTTTGTTTGAGTAATATAGATGATAGAATATGTGGGGTTGCATAGGGATGGTTCTTGAGTTGGTGGGAGGGGAACTGAGTGTGGGTGAAACATGAGTGTTGGTGTGAGTAGTAGTATAGTGGTAGTGGTTGAGCGGGGGAATGATGGAGTTTTTGTAGGATGTAAGATATGCAAGGAGAGTGCATGCAGTGAGCATAGGTGTATGGTATGCTTATACATGTTAGCTGAGGAGGAGTGGTAGTAGTGGGAAGATGGAGGAGGTAGTGTTGGGTTTAGTGCCATGGGTAGCTGTGGAAAGATGGGAGGGGTTTGCATGTGTAATAAAGGTAGGACCACTTGGGGTGGGAGGAAATTGGGGGCAGGGTGGGGAGCAAAGCAGGCAGAGACCCTGTTAGTTGCTCTTATGAGGGGGCTGAAAACAATCAGGTAACAGACTAAACTGATATAAGAACATATGATAGTGAATGTGGAGACTCAGGTAGGTACCCTGTATTTCCACGAACTATCAGTTAGCTGTGCCTCAGTTCAAGCAGTTTTAGTAAGTTTTATGGCAGGGCTGAGCATAAAGTGCTCAAAGGGTGGTTATAGTTTTAAAAATGATGCCTGCCACAGGTAATATTTATTAACTTTGAGATTGGCTTAAGGTAATAAACAGGAGAGGGGGGGCAAGGGTGTGAGCAGGCAGTTCTTTTGTACTGCTGCTAATGAGCCAAGATCCAAGCAAAGACAAGTTTGTGTTTAAGAAACAATCAGAATTGACCAAGGACTGCTCAGAAGCTGTAAGTCATTGCTTAACCATTTCTCAGGAGGAAAAATAGGATAACCTTGTATCAGTAGGCTACTGTAATCTCAATTTAAATTAACAAACACACAGTATTTGATCAGTTATGGATACTATTTGCTAACAGAAGGGACTAAAAGAGAAAATGGAAGATTGTGTGTGTGTGTGTGTGTGTGTGTGTGTGTGTGTGTGTGTGTGTGTGTGTGTGTGTGTGTGTGTGTGTGTGTGTGTGTGTGTGTGTGTGTGTGTGTGTGTGTGTGTGTGTGTGTGTGTGTGTGTGTGTGTGTGTGTGTGTGTGTGGCTGCTTACAAGCCACAGCAGGGTGCTCTCCAGGAGATAATGAATATTAACTCAAACAGATAGACACATACTCAGAGTTAACTGTAGCTGTTTGTGTTTGCAGACAGTTCAGAACCGGACTGCGCTTTTCTTATAGCAATGTATAACTATGTATCCACTGGATGGATACAAGATAAAAAGGGTACAACAGCTGAATACTTAGAGTGGTGTTAGGTTCTCAAAGTTAACTTTTATTTTTGTGTTTGCAGACCAGTTCAGACCGGACTTTTCTTATAACAATGTATAACTATGTATCCACTGGATGGATACAAGATAAAGGTGGTACAGCAGCTGAATACTTAGAGTGGTGTTAGGTTCAAAGTTAACTTTAGCTGTTTGTGTGCAGAGCTACAATACTTATCATCATGTCGTCCCTTTAAGGAAACACACAGAAAGAGACTCTTCTCAAAACTTGTGAATTACAAATATTTGCACAAATAATGCACATATTCTGCAATGACTTTGTTAGTGTGTGTATTTAACATTTTTAATGCTATTGGCTATATGGTGCTCAAAACATTCTTGTAATTGCTATGTTACAAATATTTACAAAACGGCAACACTTGAAGCAGGGACTACTTAAGCAAAACATTTTTGCAAGTATGAAAATTTCAAAAGAATTACTTTTCTGTCAGAATTATGCTGTTCCAGTTGTATTAAAAGCATTCCTTCCCAACTCTTGACTATGTTCCCGTACCATACCAGGGTAATTTCAACATTTATTTTCCCCCACATATACTCACATTATTTATGCTAACACTTAACTGTCTCAAACCAGTATTTCTAATTCCTCTGCTGCCCTGTGTTGATCTGCAACTCTCCAGTACGTCAATATACTACTGTTTAACAAGCTCATCTCGATATTTCATAACTTTTGTGACTACAAAAGGTAAAACCTTTACCATCTGCCACCAATACTAACATTTTTTTTATTTTATTTTCATGCTCATTTTGCATTTATCTTGTAGAATTTTTTTTCTGAAAATGGATTCTTTCCTAGTAAACAAATATCAGTCAATCAATCATTCACTAGAATTGTAAAAAAAAAATGGTATTTTTATTTACCTTCTACTGCATGTTCTTCAAACAGTATTAGAACTAAAAATAGAATACGTGGAAGGAAAATCTTTAGACAAGCAATTATGTTGAATAACACAATGCAAAACAGTATTTACAGAATCTGGAACAGTCGTACTTGGTTGGACAGCACATGGTCAGTGAGAACACACACACACACACACACACACACACACACACACACACACACACACACACACACACACACACACACACACACACACACACACACAGTGGATTTCAAACATCTAGCTGTGTTGCAGATACCAAGTAACATTAACATTTCTGCAATAACAGCAACACTTTTATTCAGTGTGGACCTGGTTATTATTAACTCAAACATACCAGGTTTACTCTCAGGAATGCAGCTATCTGCTTGAAGTACATCAGAAACTGCTTGACCAGGCCTCTGATAATATTAAACTATAACTCTGTTTGTCCCAGTGGCAGCTGTTGCCATTGGACTGTAACCCCCCCTCCTCCAGCTGTGAAAATAAAGAAAAGTTAACATTTCAAAAAGTGATATATTTTTATTTTTAGCATTGTAATCAGTAATCCTTAATTGCAAGGCTGTGAGTCCAACTGACTCGTTGTTAAAGTCCTGGAACTTGAACTGCGAACGTGTGCTCGGTGAGCTCTGGGTTTAAAAAAATTAGTTTCTGCAAATTTGGACTGCTGTAAAACCAGTCCAGATTAAGAAGACAAGGCATGAGTGTACAGATGCCCAGAAGTATATGGGGTTTGTAACTGCGGTAAAGTGGAAGGGGATCAGACTGCCACGTCCGCAGTCACGTATGTGACATGAATGGCTACTGATTGGTTCTCGCTCTCTTCCCATGCTTTGCGTGCTGGGAAAAGGAGAGCAAGAAACAGTTAGTAGCTACTAGCACTGCTTTGGAGTTCATTCGATTAATTGGACAGCAGACAGAGCAGTGAAGTGCACATTCAACTTGTTTGACCAGCCTGTTGCCTGGATGGGAAAACGGAGCGCTTCGATTGAAAAGGAAAGAAAGGAAGTGGAACTGAATAAAATAGCAGGTTAGTGAAGTGTTTATTCAACCACAATTTTGTTTCTGTTATTTTTATTTTCTATTCAGTTATTAAAGATACACACACCTGTTTGCATCGAGTGGTTCAAAATCATTGCTTATCAGAAATATCACGTGAGAAAATAGGTACTTAGCCATGCCTCCAAAATATAAAAGCTCAGTGCCTGACCCTGAGGTTTTTTGTTTCCTAGTGTAATTAGGACAGAGAATGATAGCTTATATTCAGCCATCAATAACAGTTGGCTCATCAGAATTATAACAGATTCCTTCAACCTTTTTTGCATACGTGTTTCCAAGGTTCCCCAGAAGAAAGGGAAAAAAAAAACATTTGCTCCATCTCCTTCAAAACTTAGTCATAAGCTCCTGTGCAAAGTACAGTGCTGTATCGCAGTAAAATGAAATAGCCCCCCCATCCCCACAACACAAACTTAAAGGCTGAAATACACCCCCATACATACTCTCACATGTAACACGCATCACATAATGTGTTTCTAGTTGTTTTTATGACTGACAACTGGCCTTCAGTGCACTGTTGACATTTCTTTGATTTTGCAGCAAAATCAGCTATTGCAGATACATCTGTAGCAGTCAGTACAGCATCCTCTGACAGACATTGTATTTTTTATTTTGTTTTACTGCTGTATTCAGCATGCATTAAGATAATCTGCCTCTTTGTTTTGCTCTATGTTCTGAAGTATTTGCTTGCAAAGTTTACATTTATTTTGTGTGTAAGGTTTTAAAAACCCTTCCTACAAGTCATTCTGTTTTGACTATAGACACTAATAAGCATGTGCTGCGGTAGCATTGTCACCTCACAGTAAGACGTTGTCCTGTTCAATTCTCAGCTAGAGCATCTTCTGTGTGGAGACATGCATGAATGGGCGTACCTTCATTGAAGGTTGTGCGTCAGGGCCGGCAACTTGGCACGTAAAAATTTACTGCCAATCATTAGCGGACCGGAGTTCCGCTGTGGCGACCCCTAACTGGGAAAAGCCGAAAGACAACAACAACAACAACAACACTAATTAGCACAAGTCTACATTCTGATTTCATGTATAGCTGCAGGTTTAGAGATCCTGGTTATGCAAAACCTCCTTGAATACATTTGACTCAAATTTTAGCTCTGTCCCTCTTAATCCTTCCTAAAAATATTTTCTTACTCTAGATTATAGGATTTCAAATGTCTGTGGTATAATGTGTTGTTTTTTGGGTTTTCTGGTCTTAAGGACAATCCCTATATGTCAAGTTTCTTTTTTAAAGAAGATTAAACCAGTTACTAGATTCAGCATTTTTATTTTGATTAATTGTGAGCTTGCCACTGTAAGCTGTAAGACGGTCTTAGTGGAAATTTAGGAATTTTAAATTAAGACCATCACAGAGATCATGTTAAGAATGAGGTAGGGGCAAATAGGTGGTGTTCCCATTGTTACAGATGACTTTTACCTTTCCACATTAATTAGTCATATATTTTCTGCAGTGTGCCTGTAAAATGTTTGCTGTATTAACTCTGTTTAATGTTACCTGCCAGTATACTGATTTGTAAAAATAATGCCCGTTTCTGTTTGGTATTAGTTGTAAGTAATGCACATACAGGTGGCCTTCTGAATATTAGATGCACTGCACTAGTAACCCACAGAATTTAAGGTAGCTGGAAATTTTATATACGTTTGCTGAAAAAGGTGTGTCAGCTTATATTGTGCCATTCTGTTTTGTATTATAAAATGATTCTCCTTATGTTAGCCTGCACATCTAACTAACCTAGATGTTACAAAGAGTGTTACTAAGTCAACGTGTAGATGTATTTTTCTACGCAAAATCATGGTGCTGGGCAAAATGTCTTAAAAGGTTAGTGGTAAGTAACTGCATTATGCTGTGTATTGTATTCACAGAATATGTGTAGTGTATTTGAGGCCTTCATCCACTGGTGCACCTTCTTCATCACATCATCTTTCCAGATGCATAGATTACCCCAAAAGTTTTCTTTCCAACACTTATCAGTATATAACACAGAAATGCATTTTACTCTAGGGTGATCTTTGAATGATTCACATACACCTAGTTTTCTTGTTGAAAGTGATCATCCTATGGTAGAAAATTAGTTTTTACAGTGTTATATATGTGTTATAGCACTGTATGCCAAGCACTATGCACTTTACTAGAAATCGTATCCTGCTCCATTTTGCTTTTATCATCTTTTACTTGAATTCAGCTTTTCATGTTCTTTGTACTCAGTGTTGCACTACTGATTCCTTGGTCTTCCTGCCATACAGGATCAGTCTCAACTGAACAGATTTTTGCAGAATATCCAGATTTTTGCATCACGTTTGGTGCATTTTTCATAAAATTGTGGTTTTCTGGCAAATTAGTGGTAAATTGAAGTTGGAAAATAATGACAGACATTTGAGTTTCAAATTTCACACCTTTCAGAAAATTCGTACTACTTTCTAAGTTTGTAATAGCAATATTTAAAAACTGTCCCTATTTTTGGGCCTTAATTTGTCCCACTTTTATTTATGGCTTTGTCCAGATTTCTTGCTCTGAGGTTGAGAGGTATGACCAAATGGGTCAGGGGCATTGCTGTCATCCAGAGACATTTTAAATTGTGACATACTTGTTGTACCCCACCCCGCCCCATGTAGTGACTGTGGATGTGTTCAAGCAAGGCAATGAGCAGTTATGCAGTGCAAGTGTGCAGAGTATCCCCCATCCAAGGTAGACACAAGTACAGTGGCTTTTCATCTGTCCTTGATTTTGCAGAATGTTCTGTTTTTTGTCATTTTGTTGTTTTACTGATTATGCTTCTTATTATTCAGAAAATGCATGTTGTTGCTGTGGCTGTTGTTCCTCTGTGTTTAAGTAGCAATGCTTTAATGACCATCAGGTAAGCTTGTCTGAGACTGTAAGATGCAAGTAAGCTTTAATAAGCATACTGTTAAAGAATTATCAACATTGAAAGCATTTATGTTGTTGCCATGCAGAGAATATTTATGTAACTAGATAATGTGTAAGCGTTAGGTATTGAAATGCATATGACAGTATTTGTAATAAAGGACGTGACAGTTGTTTTCAAAATTAGTGTATATACATGTAACAATGTGCTGTGTAGAGCACTCAGCATGCACCATAGTGAGCACTTATTTCATGTAAATTGATAATTATGGCCAGCATTGATCCCACTGTACCATAGCTCTGCCCCTTTCTAGTTGGCCACACCCCATCCCATTGGATCCACCCATTCAGCTGTCTCCTACAGCCCTCTTTTGAGTTGAAGTCTCCAGCCCCCACTGTTGCTGGAAGGATATCGTCTCAGTAATCACATCTTATTATTCATAAAAGTGATGGTAAGAGCTGGATGCTAGACGAATGATGTCAGGCTAGAACTTTGTAAAGTGAAGATGGTTAAGGATTTGAGATTCGAAAAAATATTGGTGGTTGGATGTGATTTTTTTTGGGGGGGGGGTTAGTGCTAGACAGCAACTTGGGATTTATTCCAGCTTTTTCTAGAAGATCTAGTAAGCTAATTTACTGAAAATGCTGACTTCCACCTGTTATAGGTTTATAAGTAGGTACTAGGCTATCGGCCTAAGGGCCTACGTAAGCCTAGCCAGCAAGGTACCATAGCTTACGCCACCCAAGAAAGTTATTTTCCTGTGCCACTGTCCAGCAGAGACACAGAAGTGATCCCCGGGGTGTATCCTATTTCCCACCGACTCATCAAGATTTTTCTTGAAGAGTGCTAATGAAGAACTTTGCTTGACATAGATGGGTAGCTTGTTCCAGAGTATAGGAAGTCTCTTGGACAGGAATCTATCCCTCCAACGTGTCCTGTTTATTGTGGTGACAAGGTTTAGGTCCCTAGAGCGTGCAGCTTGGAGGGATTGGGATTTCTTTAGGTGTAGCATGTCCAACAGCTCTGGGTTTGACATAGCTTTATATGTTAGGCAGAGATCACCTCTGAGTAGGCGATATGCTACGGAGTAAAGCTGGAGTTTTTTGAGGCGGTCAGTGTAGGGCATTTGTTTGAGGCCAGTAATCCTCTTTGTGAGGTACTTCTGTGGCTTTCCAGCTGCTGCAGATGTTTTGTGAGGTACATTCCAAAAGGGGCGTTGTACTTTATAATGGGTCTAATGAGTGACGAGTAGAGGGGAACAATGACCTCTTTTTTCCTGGATGAGAACCCTTTTATGATGAGGTGTGCCACGTAGAAGGACTTCCTGACTACTGTGGCGATGTGACTATCAAAGGAGAGACTACTGTCCACCTGGGTCCCAAGGTCTCTTATCACGCATTCGGTGTTAAGTAGATTGCTGCCTATGTGGTAGTTCATGGGTACAGAGTTTTTACCAAAGGGGATGACACTGCACTTTTTGGCATTGAGCTTGAGGCCATGGCTCTGACACCAGGCATCTGTCTCAGTGAGGCCCTTCTGTTCTATATAACACATTGAAAACAAATACAAACCTAAAGCATATAATTTCATTAGGCACATTTTATTAAACATAAATGAGGTTTTGGTGTACAGGCAGTCAAACACTTTAGAAAAAATTTCCCATAATAACGGAGATATTCTAGACATATTTTTATTTAAGGGTCCCGTAACCAAGTGTGTGGTAAAATCTTGAGAACAGGAATTACTGTCATTATACAAACTATATTTGTGTTCTATAGTTGGTAAACTATTCTGATAAAAAGCAGAGAATAAAGTTATGTCAAAAACACACCTGTGAAGAAAGAAATGGTTAGAATTAGTATACACATTAAGAACATTTTTTTTCAGGTGTTGGGAAGAACACTGAGTCCCTGTTTTGATGTTACTGAGTGGTTAGATTCAGTTTTAGACTCCAAATATCTTAGAGCCAAAAGATACTACAGAATTCTGATTGAAAGTCACAAACAAAAGTCATATATTTCTGCCACAATGTGTTTACTCCACCCATTACCGCAAGAATATCTCTCAACCATCCTTGATTTGGGCTCAAATTTTAGCTCTGTCCCCCTTAATCCCTCTTAAAATTGATGAATTACACTTAATAAATAATGGCAATGATTAGTTATAGACTTTTTTTTACTTCAGAAAAACTGAAATGAAAATGTATATTAATTCACATTCTCTTATTCTGTCCTAATCTCAAGTTAACAGTACTGATATTTAAAAAAATGTCCCTGATTGTACCTGATTTTTTTCTGGATTTGCCCTGACTGGTTGAGAGCTATGACTACAAGTACTAAATATGCTAACTCTGATGGCACACTACCAGTTATGCAGATGACATTTATGTCACCTGCACTACAAATTAAGTAATGCTTTCTGTCTTCAACCAGATACACATCACCCAACACTTGTAAGTACAACAGTCTTCTAAATGCCACTACTCATGTCCATGCTCAACAAGTAGACGTAAAATAAAAAAATCAACTACCTGATATGCCGTCTGCTAACCTTAAGTCCACAAAATGTAATTCACAGTCATAACTCAGTGAAAGACAGTGAAGCTGAAATTCAAACAATATCGCACTATCAATCATAAGCTATTGGGTTTTATTTTTTCTTGTTCACTTGCAGATGAGAAGGAATGGAAAGAACTGTAAACCGAAGAAAGCTAGAACAATAATCTTCAAAGGGTGGCTAGAATTAGTCAGCATAACTTTAGCAAAGAGAAATCATAAAGGCAGAAAAAATCCTTTGATTTATTATGGTAATGATTACCCATTTTTTCAGAAAAAAGAATCCTTACACTTCTTTTGCATGCAAGTATGGTGCAATAATTTTCAAGATTTTTTTTTATGAGTAGTACACAGTACATCGCGGTGGTGGTGCTGCGGTAGCGTTGTTGCCTCACAGTTAGACGTTGCCCGTTCTCAGTTAGAGCGTCTTCTGTGTGGCGACATGCGTGAATGGGTGTTCCTTTGTTGAAGATTGTGAGTTAGGCCCAGCAAGCCAGCACATAAAGATCTACTGCTAATCATTAGCGGACCGGAGTTCCACTGTGGCGACCTCTAACCGGGAAAAGCCGAAAGACACAACAAAGTAGTACACAGTACACAGTATGTATGCTTGAAATGTGTACAGGCAGTTGCAAAATGATTCTGCCTTCCAATGAGAAAAAAAAATATCTTGCATACTTCATAAACACTTTCTTCATGCTCCCTCTTTCTCTCACTTATCTTTCCTTCCCACTCAGTTACAATAATGCACAAAGAAGCTTAGTATAGAAAATAATGACATTAGAGTAGCATAAAATAATGAAACATACCTCACAAACATGTAAATATAAAGTAAGCATAAATATGTCGACATAACTAAGGAGGGAATGTAATAAAGCCTACATGTTTTTTTTCCATGTAGGCATCGCACCGCTAACATGGCCGTGAACATTTAAGTGCTGGTGAGTGGCACGCAGGAGTGCTCCAACATGGAAACCTCTATGGCATGCAAATCACCTCATAAGCAGGTGAATGTCATGCAAATGAGACAGGTAGAGCAATTCAACAAGCAGATAGGCAGCTCTGCAGACCCTGTTTCAGTGTCTGAAATGTACATAAAAAAACTCAGTGTACAGGAATATAGACAGACAAATGGGGCTTTAAAAATGTAGATAGATGGACAGAAATGGCATGTCATGTACAGATATGATCGAAACTATCTTCCAAGTGTCTGAAAAATTAAAGGAAATAAGTTAAATTAAACTTATTTTTTTTAATAATCTGGCTTTGTTTGCATGGCATGGAACAGTGTGAAAACATGCTTAATAAAAAAATTAAAAAAAATAATATTATGTGACAGAAATGCATTACAGGACCCTGTATGGAGTATCTGCAATGGTGCATTGGTGCTGTTGCTAACATGGTAGGGCTTTGAAGTATGTAGTTTCTAGGCTGTGAGCATGGATCCCAATGCAGATGAGGTGGAGTTACTGAATAGCATAAAGGGGTAATTGTGTCCGCATATCCCATCCGTGTAGGCAGAAAACTATGTTAGTGTTTACAGAGAAGGTAGCTGACATCAGGGGAGAGTGTGTCCAATAAGTTCTAAGCTTATCTTAGCTGCACCTGTTTCTGTGGTGAGCCACCATGCTAAGTGTGCCCTTTCAAGTGAGTGTGTGCACTAACTTCTGAGCTTTGTTTAGCTAAGGGGAGCATATTTCCATGTGTTTGCATGGCATGCTCCTATGCTGAGCCATGGAAATCTGGGTGTGTGTGAATACTAAGTGCTAAGCTTTTTTACCTACAGGGCAAGTGTTTGGGTGGTGAGCTGCAGTGCTGAGTCTATCTAAAAGACAATGACATATTAATTAGTTTTGACCCCTGTTTAACTTAAACTAGGGCCATTAAATGATGCTAATGATATACTAGACAGGTGCAAGGTAGCCAATCACAGAGTCAGCACCTACAGCAGAACACTATAAAGTATGCATACACCCTACAATCTGATTCTTCCCCCATACTCTGCACCATTGGAGTACAGACTTGGGGAATTTAACTGAAAGAATGCTAGGAGCTGCTGCAGGTCTGCGACATCTGTATGTGCTAGATGCTGAAGTTAGTACTGCTGCTACTGCTGACAATAGGCCTAGACAGGGAAGGAGAAGAGTGTTCAGGCCCAGGCTAATCTTCCAGGGGCTATATGAGCTGGAGAATGTACAGCGCTACAGGGTGGACAGTGGACACACTACAAGAACTCACTGAGCTCTGCCACCCTCAACTTAGGCCCATAGCCAAGAGAAGGGAACCCGTCCCAGGGGAAACAAAGGTATGTGTAGCCCTTAGGATAATAGCCACAGGTACCTTCCAAAGACCAACTGGGGAAATTATGGGGGTCTCACAGGCAGCATCCAGGGTACTGCACCATTTCCTGGATGCCATGCTACCACATGCCAGTGAGCACATTTCTTTTCTCCTCACCCCTGAGGCGAGGGCTAGCAATATGCAAAACATCTACCATGTAGCACACTACCCTGAGGTACTAGGTGCCATAGATTGCACTCATGTACACATCAAGTCACCACCTGGTGAGGAGGGTAGAATCTACGTCAGCTGCAAAAGGTACCACTCCATCAACTTTCAGGTCATGTGCAATGCTCAGGACATTATCATGAATGTGTGTGCTGGCAGCCCTGGCATTTACCATGACTCCCATATCTGACACACATCACAGCTGTACCAGATGTTTGCTAGGTGGGACATCCCATACGGCCATTTACTGGGGAATGCTGGCTACGTACTGGAACTGTGAATGATGACAGTGATAAGAAATGCACACCCACCCATGGAATAATGCCATAATGAGGCACACACACAAACTAGGAGCATCATAGAGCATGTGTTTGGGCTTCTGAAGTCACAGTTCTCGTACCTCAATATATCTGGTGGAGCCCCGCAGTACACTCCAACCACGTGCACAGATATTCACAGTATGTGCCATGCTACACAATACGATCCTGTGTAAACAACTGAAGCATGATAAGCAAAGGGAAGGAATACACAGTCCCCCACCAGTGCCTAGGTCACCACAGCCACACTCACAGGAGTACTCAGAGGAGGAACCTCCTGATGATGTCCCTATAGGCAGATGTAGGTGTGCCCAGTATGCCCAGGCTTTGGCTAAGAGACAACGTATAGCACATTTAATGACAACCTAGGGGCCTAGGGACTGACATCTTACTCCTACTCACATACATAGAGTAAAATTGTTGATGCCAAGCAACCCACACAACCTGTACCTATCCATGAATTGGCTGTGTACTGCTTGCATCACACACAGTCAGCCCTGAACTACAGTTCTGTCAACTGCTGTATTCGCAAGGTAAGTCTCTAACCTACACACTTCTTATCAGGATTAATATAATATAGCATCGTATGTATGGATCTGCTGCATTTATGCAAGGGAATATAGTGGGCTATTTGGATAGCTGTAACATCCACATGGGACTAGAGATACCCATTCCAATATTATGTGCCCTTTAATAATCACTAGGCCTCATGTTTGGAATATTCACTACATCAGTCAAGGGAGATGTTAAACGGTGGTCTCACATGATATTTGGACTACTGTCTATCCCAGCAGATCATGTGCTTTTGTTCCCCCCCACACCCAACACAGCAGTGTTCCCATATAACTGCTTTAACAGTAAGTCAGCAATGGTATATCAGCAGACCGAGAAATCTCAGGGCTGTAACATAGTACTCTAACACACATTGCATGTTCCATGTAAAGCAGAAATGACAACATACATATTTATGCTGTTGAATGTGTCACAAATGAGTCCTCTTTGTCTGGCAGCCTGTGTGGATCAGTGGATTAGGGAAGTTAGCATGGGTGATGGTGTTGATGGTTCTAATCTGGAAGTATTCACATCTTTTGCACATGAGGTATTATTATGTCGGTGTCATTCTGTGTGTGGTGTAACATTATGAACCTCAGCTGCATATTAAGTACAGCAGACAGCTGGGGAATGCCATGGACATTTTGAGTGAAGTGTAGTACTGCAGAAACAGGGATAGATGTCAATGTCTGTAACATACCTCTCAACCTTTTAGTGCAAGAAATCTGGGCAAAGCCCGACAAAATGGGGGACAAAGGCCCACAAATAGGGGTATATTTTAAATACTGCTCTCATAAACATAAAAAGTTGCTAGAATAACAGGGTTTGTTTCAACGGACATTTTTCTGAAGGATTTGAAGTCAGAAACTCAAATGTATGTCATTATTTAGTGACGTCAGTCCTTAGTTAATCTAAGTGATTTGCCAGAAAACCACAAATTTTATGAGGAACAGACCAAAATTATGAGCCAAAACTCTGTACATTCTGCGAAACTCCAGACAGTTGAAAGGTATGGTCTGTAACGCACAATATCCTGGACTGGAGTACAGGTAGGTGTGGTCTTGAAGCTACTTTATAAGTACCGACTATCCCACTGGGCATACCCAAACAGTTAAAAATGAGAGCAATGTTGTTGCCCCATCATCAGAATGACCTGTTATATACAGATATGTCTATACATACAGACATATATGTGTACATTATCCATCTGTCACTATCTGTCTCTCACATGCATATTATATCTACTGCTATGTACTGTCAAATAGATATATACCTATATATATATATATATATATATATATATATATATATATATATATATAATAGCTATATATATCCCAATGATACACATACTCTCCCCATATATCTACGTAACACATACATATCATACACACAAACATCTACATTAATATATAGAGCCCTGTTAATTACATAAATATGTGAAATATGTGTGTGGATGTCTGTATTGTCCTACATACCCTAATAATGGTGAGTAAATCTGCACAATCATACTGTTTCTCAAAGCATCCAAACTAAGGGTGCAATAGTGCATAATCCACTTACCTACAGACCCCTGTGCCTGCTGGATGTTACCATTTAGAGAGATGCAGATTGTGTAATGTACAATGTTGTCAATGCAAGCATGGACAGGGTACATTGTTCCTGCCCAAAAGTTTGCCTGTCTAACTGCAAGCAGCCACATATGGCCATACTGGTAGCTGTACACACATAGCTAGGATAATAGCAGTTATCCCACTGCTAGGATACTAGATGCAGACAACAGTACAAAGCAATATCACTCTGCAGGCCACAGATGCTGTTCAACACCAGCCTAGTTTGTGTAATGCACAAGTACTGTTCCTGCAATAACAAATACAACACACACAACCTGTAGCATGTGCGATAAGTACTGTGATCTATAGTGAATAGGACTACATAGGTGGGGGGTTCTAATCTCACTCCAAGCTACTTGGTGCACATCTGTGTGCATGTGTGTGTGTGTGCTTGTGACTGCATATGTGTGTATGTGTGTATGCACATCCCCCAACAAAACAACTGCAATGGCCTCATGGACTATCCACCTGCAATGGTTAGGCACTTTTAGGCCCTGTAACTTGCTGCTGGATTCCAAACTTCCCACTTCTACAAGACCTGATGATGTCACCCACCTGAAGACTACCAGTTGACAGTGTAGTATCAAACTTAAGCTGTGGCATGTGTGATAAATACTGTTATCTATAGTGTGTAAGACTAGATAGATAGGGGTTATAATCTCACTCCAGGCCATGTGTGTGTGTGTGTACCCCTGCAGACGGACAGCCATACCTTCAGAGGCTATCCACCTGCAAAGGTTATGCAGATGTGGCCCTGTAACCTGCTGCTGGCTTCCAAACTGCCCTCTTCTACAAGGCCTGATGATGTCAACCACCTGAAGGCTACCAGCTGACAGCATAGTACCAGACTTAAGCCATGGTGCATGAGATAAGTACTGTGAGCTATACTGAATAAGACTAGATAGGTAGGGGTTTTAATCTCACTCCAGGCTACTTGGTGCATATGTCCAGATGGCATAATATGATCACCTTGGTAACTTAGAAATAGGTAGGGTTTTGAAGTACTTTATTTGTAGCATATGATGTGGCCCCCAAAATAACTGACCATAACAAGGCCTGCTGATGTCATCAAGCATAATATGTCCTGAACTGATAGTACTAGCACACATGAGGTGTGTTGCGGACATCACATACTGTGATCTGTTGTGTCTACCATTACATAGGCAGGTGTTCTCATCTACATATAGCCAAATTGCACTATGTGTGTGCCTTGGTGAGTCCTGTACACAGTGATTTGAAGTGGTGCTAGCCTCAATGTAGCCATGTTGGTGTGTGAGCCTATTAGAGCATTTTACATCATGTTATGGAATTATGGGACGTTTGAACTTCACTAGCATAATGGCCATACAACCAACACAATCATAAACATCTTTATACCTGTAGTTAAAGGATCAGCACATATTGCCCCAGTTCAAGAGGGACACAGTCAGATGCCCTGTGTTGAGATGGCAGCCACCCAGTCATACAGATGGCATGTGCTGAGGTTCACTGAAGTGCTCTGTGTGCAATTAGGCATGGTTCTGTTTCAAGGGTGTGTTTAAGTCTGCTAGACAAATCTCTCCCACAAGCATGGAGTACTAACATCACATACGAGGTTAATGTCCTTACAGTGAGTTATCCATCTACTATGCCTTCTACAGATAGGCGGCATATGCAATCAAGCAGGGATGCACATTGGCCCATTTGCAAGGCACAGATCACCTCTAAGTAGTCTATATGTCGCAGATGACAATGGCGCTCACTGCAAACGATCCCCATTGAACACATACTGAAGACGTGAAGTGTCCTTGTGAGAGGCCATACTGTTGTGTGCAGCTGCCAGTACTGCTTGGAAAGGTACCTCACCAAATGGCCATTGCACTCAGATATTGGCATGCTGAGGGAAGAGTACTTGGAGGTTATGACTATGTCACTTACAGATGACTGTGGCCTCAGCTATGCTATATGATTCCTGCCATATCACTGTAGAGGTATGGTGATCTGAGGCACGTTAGGTGCAAACCTGTGTGACCAGGTCTGTGTGCCCAGTTTATTCACCCCTGAGTATGTACATCACATGTTGTGACTGATGTGCTACTTATTAGGAACATAGGTCTAACTGATGGAAATTATACTACATATATATTTGCATGGAATTTATGGCCATTAATATGTCAACAGGCATGTGTTTGCAATACACTCTTGCAGGATAGTGACATACCACAGAGAATCTATGAGTGCTCACAATTTGCAGGTATTAGCCAACATTGTTAGCTATACTCAGTAGTCACATGTATTGTGGTTGAATGGATTCCAAGCAGTAGAAGACCCAAGACTGCACCTTGTTGAGCTCTGCTGCTTACAGATCAGCTATTAGAGGCAGATGTCCCTATGTTGTGTATGTGTGCCAGCAATGGGCCACTTAGTGACCCCTACAATGACAGTATCGTAGATGTCTAAGTGGGTGCTTTGTAAATGTTGCCTGAACAGGGGATATAGTCAGACAGCTTGGCTCAGTCTAGGGGGTTGTATCCTCTGATGTACCCTCACACAGGTCCGAGGTGACTGCCTCAGAAATGTCCACCATGTGTAACAGTCATGCATATGTGTGCTGATCAGCTCCATGATGATTTCCCCTACAGGCATACAGATACAGATACAAAGAGGTGTATAGTTATGTTGGTCAGTGGATGCACCACCTCCATGCAAGAGTAAAACAGTTGCCGTTGTCCACTCAGTGGGTGTGCAGCCATTTGTGTCAGTATGATTACAAGGGTTTCCCAATGGTGTTAGTCATACTTGTCAGATCACATGTGGGATGCAGCCTGGAATGTTAGCATGTACAATAGATGCTGTGTATCTTACAATGAGAGGCCAGTTATGAACTGTTCGGTAAATATGGAAGTTATAGGACAGGTTGTAGGAATGTCATGTGTCACAGGTGTTGGGGCAAGGAAATGTAGTTGATGCAGACAGTGTGGGAGTACAGGTTAGGTATGAGTACAGACCCATCATATGTGGCATCATGAAGTATGAGGTCACCGACAATCTGGGCCTGTCTTTTGAGGCTACACATGTAATTACACTGTGTGTTGTGGTTCTGCTTTGTGTGGGTGACTACCTTTGTCAGTTACCACATCTACACAACATCACAACAACACTATGTGCTGAGGATGTAGTGCCTCCATGTTGGGGGGGCATCCTCACCCCAACTGTCACACAGCACTGTCCACCTGTTACTGTACATCCTGCTTATGGCAGTTGTTCACCAGTCAGATTTGCTGAGACATGACAAGCTTGTGTCCCTCTTGTCAAGTATAGCCGCGTTCATGCAGTTGTAATGCTGATGACATAATTCATGGGTGTAGAGCTCTGCATACTTGTCTGTCCCATCTGAAGGGGGAAGTGCAGTCACACTATGTCAACCATCCCACAGGAGGTAATAAATGCCTGTTTTGACATATATGTAAATATTGCCTGCAAGGGGGTACATGCCGGTATTTATAAGGAGGCTGATCTGTGGCCAGATCCCACGAGGGAGGACCTCACATTGGGGGGGTTGTACTGGTCACCCATATTAATAAACACATGATGCACTACGTTAATTCCCCATGTGGGGATATCATGGCACTGCTGCAGGACATTGTAGATAAGGACCTAGACCATCCTTTGGCAAAGTGAGCTGCAGCATGACTAAGTAACAGTGTATACATATTATACTACCCTAACATGTATGTCTGTGCTCTGTACAGACACCTTGCATGACTCTCTTCTTGCAACATGCTGGAAGTAACTGCAATACTTGCTTGCACACAGGACAATTAGCATGTAGTGCCAAATGGTGTCCTCAGATCTCTGAGTCATGTCAACTGAAATGCCATGATAGAAGTTAGCATTGATATGAGCAGTGACACTGTCATACACCTACTGATACTGAACCAAACACTGTTACTTTTGCTCAAGGCCAGATCATGCCTACTGACTGTAACCGGTGGGCCCATTGACCGTTACACTATGCAATGGAGGTCAGACATGTGTCTCACTCCATCAACAATGGCCTGACAAGGTGTATGACAATATTAGATCAGCAGGCCTTGCTGGAAACTGTGTATGTCATGTACAGAGTGTTATGTCAGCTGGTGGATAGGCAAGTGTCTGACAGTCAGGCTCTGGGAAGATAGGATTGAGAGACCTATGCCGCAATGATGCGATTCTCCAGTAGAGTTCATCATCCCCCATTACTGGTGTATCCTGTCTACCTATTCCCTCTCTGCAGTCACAGCCACTGTCAGTGACCTCTGACTGAGCACATTAGCAGGTGATTGCATATTGGGAGCTGTCACAGAATCCCATACAGAAACAATAGTTATCCAGGATGGTCTAAGACAGAGTCAGTTGTACTCTGAGCCACTAACAAAGACTAACTGCAAACAATTGCATAATACTATCCGATGGGAAATCATCCACCCCTGCAAAATACTGTAGTGTCCTCTCACCGCACACGGTTGAGCCGTTACACATTGGGTTATGGACACATAGAGTAATGTAGCCTTGACTCTCACTAGTCAGTAAGATGTGGGGATGCATTCACTGTTGTACAACCTATACCGACTGTTTTGGGATGTACATCTCAGACTTTCACTGCTGTACTGAATGTGACATTCATCACACCTATCATTATTTGGAATGCCACCCTTGTTATGTCACTACATGGGCATATCATACAACTGTAGCAGCCATACAGGCTCCAGGGTACACCAATACACAGTGTAGAGATCCTGTCCTATGGAGTCCGTGTCTTGACCGTACATGTGTAGTCTGTCTGTTAAATGCTTTGGAGAGGATGTGTATGGCTCCATACAGGGAGGTGCCTGATCACACTGTGTACCTCCCATGTATCCATGACAGGACTAACACATGTCTCACCTGTTCTACACACCTACATTGTGGTATACATAGTACATGCTTGAGAGAAAGGTATGTAATAGACAGTATGCCCTACATGAAACAGCCCTTCCATGAATGTGAAGCACACATCTGGAGTGACACAGCATGTGCATGTTACAAAATGGAATGCAGAACATGCCAATCATAACTGGTGTTGGGCAACTGTCTGTACTGGACACAGGATATTTGTAGATGGGTCATCTCCATCAGGACAGCTTGTAGATGTGTGTATTCCTAAAACCCTGGTGACACTTATCAAGGGTAGCAGACCTGTTCACAGATTAGGGATGCACAAGTATGCTGAATGCTGCCATTGTCCTTGTTAGCCTGTTATACACATATGAGCCTATGCAGTCATTGTAGTGCTGTACCTTGCTGAAGACATACTCATGCTGTGCTGACATACTATCCTGAGCTGCTTTATTGCTGCTGTATATCCATAGGTTATCCCAAAAGAATCCTAAAACAGACAAATAAACAGGTCTGTGACACACCTGTAATTGTGTAACTATACAGCCATTACATCATACAACATAAGGGGTACAAAAGTATGTGGTGTACTCCCGATAAATGCCAGCATAGTGTATCTGTTGTTAATCACAACATGTGTCATGGCAAAACAAAACTGCAGTACACAAGTGCATGTTAACTAATATGGTTACCCTGTGCATCAGGCACTTAGCTTCATTTCCCTGCATCAATGGTGAGGATGACAGGGATGTGGCATAGGTATCATAACTTGCACAGGGTGTTGTGTGGGGGTGCATGAGGCCTAGGCTGACCCAAACAGTTGACAGCATGTGTGTGAGTCAGGAAGGGAAGCAGGTAAGATAGACCATGGAAAGGTGCTGTTTGTGTCTGTAGGTGACCTGCATTTGACAGTGGTATGTGGGTAAGTGCATGCACACAGTCAAGCTCAGTGCTAGCCTGTATGTGTGTGTGTGTGTGTGTGTGTGTGTGTGTTGAACAGCTTTGGAGTGTACATAGTACAGCTGACAGTTCACCAACTCTGACCCCAAACATGGAACTGGCTCTGCCAAGAGTTGCACTGGCACCTCCATGCTCAAGGTTAGAAGCAGTGCTAGTACTTAACAGTGATTGCTGTCTGCTGGGACCATGTTCCCCATGGGAATGTCCAGAACCATGAGACCATGACCTTCCATGTTGTGGTGTGGACAGCACACTGCCCTCTGTAGCAATAGAGGTACTGCCACTATGGGAGTGTGATTGTGCATGGCCACATGGACTCACAGCAGATGGGGGTGCTGACCTACATCCTCAAGTTTGAAACTCAGCTCTGACTACACATTCCAACACAATGTGTTGTTCAAGATCTTCTGTCCACTGCATCATTCAACCAATCAATGGTGTTCCCAATGCGGTGGAGGCAGTCACAGATGTCGGATTGTGCTGCATCTATAACCCTAAGCATATACCTGGTGTTTCATTCAGAACATGACTGTGTCTCCATGATCACCCAAAACATGTGCCAAGTGACCTGTTATTTGACACCTGCAACAGGTGGTGGATAGACAGTAGGCCTCCTACAAGCACCACTGTCAATCTGCCTGCGTGGGACCTTGCCAGTGTTTACATTGACTGGAGCCATAGTTCCCACACTTTCCTGTTCAATGTCCCTACCCTCTGACTGTCCATTATCTGTGGCATCTGGGGACTAGGTATGTGTGCGCATACCAACTGTGTGTGATGGCAATGGAGGCAGAAGAGGGATGTCTACCTTTGGAACAGATTCAGCCCCTGACACCCCCACCTATGCCTCACTGTGACCACCATCATCATCAGAGTCTGAAGAGACATTGACATTAGGTTGTGTAAGGGGCAGACACCAATCCTCCTCCAGTCACATGTAATAAGAAAGAAAAAGTGGTACATGAATACCTGCACTATTGTGTATATAAAATCCACCAATATTCATAATAACAAAGACCCACAACTGAATTAGCGGTCAAATATTTTTCTTCTCTGCTTTCATCCAAAAATGACTTCCTCAGAGCAAAATACACATTCAACTCAAGACATTTATAAAAATCACTTCAAGTAAATCAAGTAAAACTTGACCATTAAAACTTACTTTTTAATTAATTAATATGAAACTATACTTGATAAAACAACACATAAAAACCCAGTACACCTATCTTAACAGATATATTGAAATACACATTTCACTGTCTAATTTATTTTCCTTTCAACCTTTTGTTTTCTGAAAGGCATTTTAGAGTAATTGTCTCATTTAAAACAGGAGGCTTATCTGCTTTTAACTGTCACTGCCAAAGTGTTTAATTTTGTTCAACTACACTCCTGTGATTGCCTCCTCTAAGATCCTTAGGTACCTGTTCCAGACTGGAAAATAAAAGCATTCTAGTCTGTTTACACATGAAAGCATGTTTAAATAGGGCATTATTCTAGCTCTTAACTTTAACAGAATATAAATGTTCCTTAACAAAACAGTGTCATTCTTACCAGCAGCAGGACCATGGCCTTGGTCAATACCTGACGGACCTCTGAAAAGTTGAGGGTGAGGTAATGTCAGTACCAATGCATGTTACAGCACAACAAGTAAGATGTGGTGATGTTGCCTTAGCCCTTCCACTATAATTTCTCATTCCACATCAGAGAAGGATGCATGGCATCTAGGGTACATGATTCCTGAAAGACAACAAAAGGGAAACACATTACAGGATTACATATGTGGAATTACACTATGTAGAGATACAGCAAGGACAAAATGGCTGACATTATCCACTGCTTGCTCACACGTCATCCTCCACAGTGTGCAAACATGCTAAGTATGTGGATACAACTGAGATAGTAGCAACAGTCAGGTACTCCTGTGTATGCCATGACAGATACTACTGTATGATCATACACCCAACACTTGAGTCTACTGTGGTGTGCCCCCTACGGGCAACCCTTCCAATAATACATCATAACAACAGTGTCACACAAACAGCAGTGTGCTATTACAAACACGATAAAGAGATAGTCCAATGAGACCAGTGTGCCACAATGACAAATGACAATGCACCATTCATGTAGTGCACATCCTGTGTAAGCAGGAGATCAATGATGTCATTATCACAGGTCATAGATAGGCTTAATGCTGTAATTCCTAATTCCATGTAAGTCTATTCACCCATCTGCATCCTGTTGTACACAAAATCACTTACATACCTGATGGAGTGCAATAGTCCTCTGTTGATATGTGATGATAGTAAAGTTGTCACAAAGGCCTGCTCTCTGTGACGAAAGTCTCATACAGAATGGTCCCCCATAGCCAGCTGCTTGCCTTTTAAACATACTTCTTATCAGCAGATGATTGCCTCTAAGCCAATCTGTGGGTCTGGAATGCTAATTGCAGCCAGCACAGCTGATTTGCACTATCATCAGCCAATGACATGCAACCACTGTACAATATGCAAGGCCTTCATGTAGATTAGGGCTCCGTTCTGATGTTGCAGAGGGTAGGTCTGTACTAAAAACCTTTACATAGAGATGTGTGTGCTGCAGGTAATAGATATATGCAGAGTGCGTGAACACTTTGGAGGACAACAAGCTGTAGGAGTAACTGTGGGAGCTGTGTCAGCCTTGTTGTAGAGGCACAACCAGAGTGAGGTTACCCTTTCCACTCCAATTAAGGCATGTGTTTAAGGTAAGTATGTTAGGCAATGGTATCACTAACAGAGTACCAGGCAACATGTTTGGTGTGTCCTTGAGTAAGATGGGATATACATATAAGAATATGCAAACCATTTGGGCAACTGCCAGGTCATGTGTTACAGTCTGGTAGTAATTTACAGTGTGTATGAGAGCAGGCCTTTTTACAAGCAGTGACTTCCAATGTGTATGTTAACTGTGATAATCTGCACAGTGACTTTGGAAGGATTGTGTGATGCACTCTGATATTAGTGGCCCCTATTTGTATACCTGAATTGACATTCTCTGTGAATGCATATCAATACATGATGTGACACTTTATGCACATATAGTTTTGCTATGGGGATATGTGAATTGTGTTCCTACCTGCAGCCTGTAACTTTCATCAGTGAAAAGCAAATATGTAATTTGAAATGCATTGTGTGTATAAAGAATGCATGACTCAGTCATTAATCGCTGCCTTCACAATACTGTACATTCACTTCTACATACCACTGGATTTGAACCCAGGGCTATGTGTGGCAAAATGTACTGTTTTCAAGGTGATTAACAGACTGAGCTACTGATTCATTGCTACAGCAGGTGTATTTGCAGAGATATGTGTACACATACAGGCTGTGACACATTTTCTACAGTATTGTGCATGGCTTTATCTCATTCACTCCAATGAAGATCAGAAAGTTTGCACTGTAACTTCCAATGGGTGGAGCCTAAGCCTCTTAACAGAATCAAATTATGTCCTCACATTTCAAACAAATGTTCCTATCTCTGGAACCATGAGGGTTATGAAAGGAGAATAAATGGCAAACTCTTAAGCACCAACTATTTTTATAGTGGTAGTATTCCTTAGGTTCTAGGTCTTAAACCCAATTTTATAAGTCACAATAAACACAGTAATTATTACATTTGCAATAATTTGTATGCAACTTACTATATCTCAGAAACCACTCAAGTTACACACATACAGTCAGCAGGATTTTATTCATCTAGCTGAGAGCTTTCATGCAAGACTAAGGAGTTCTGTTTGAGTTACTTGGTTCTTGAGATATTTAGAAAAATGTTAAAATTATATGTTTATAAATTAATATCATAAAAACAACAGTTAATATCTATTTACCTGCATTAGACAGACATCAAATATTAATGCAGTTGAGTTTGCCATTGTCTAAGCTTTAAGATGAAATCTCTTAAAACCTTGTACATAGGATGGTTTTGGAATTACTGATGAAAATATGAACAAGCAATATTTGACACCTAGATGCATCAGTAGGAGTTAACTACAGATCCGCCTGGAGGTGTCACTTGGATGTAATGCGTTCTATGGATGTATGTGTGCATCAGGGTCCTAGCTGAACATGTATTTTGCCATTAATTCCTTAGCAGGTGTCTTTCTACATGTTGCTGCTGAAGGGCACATTTACCTGCTATCACAGGCCTCACTTACATCCATTATGTCTTTGGATTTCTTGTGGTATACATTTGCACCAAAGTCCAAGGTACACTCCCATTTTTTCCATTAATTTTTAATCAAGTTTGTGTGGTGCAGCACACAGTTTCCCTGAAACATGCTTAATGACTATCTGGCAATTACTATGTTTCTTTAAATCACCTGTTTTAATTAAGAGTTGTGTGGCATAGCAGGTTAATGCAGTAGTCTGCAGGTGAGATGGTCTTGGGTTCGAAATATGGGACGGATTTTTATTTTGTAAGTGTGCATTACAAGTTTAAAAACACATATAGGCAATATAGCTCTATTTAGTTGAGCTTAGTGAAGCTATGCGACATGGTGTGTTGGGCAGAAACTGGCTAAAAAATATATAAATAAAAGAAAAATGGGGAGACAGGAAAGTGGTGAAATTGGGTGCAAGCAAGGGGGAAAACATAGTGAAATGCAATTAGGGATGTACAGGAATGGTGTTGGAAAGAACCATAGCTGTCCATTCCTTGTATAGCAACAACTGTGCACTTTGACAGAATTTGCACATGACTTTGAACTCTCAACCCCAGAGAGAGGGTTGATGACAGCATAAGTGCATTGCCAAACCAACTGGGCCAAATTATATGCGTCTAGTGGACATGTGTGTGAAATGGAGAGCTATGTATGGGACAATATTTTTTTGGGACAGCTGCCCTTTTTTTTTTAAGGTGAGAATTGAATGTTGGGGAAGGGACATGGGTACATGTGGTGGAGGTAAGTTGGGTAGGTGAGGATGCATTTGCAGACAGACAAGACAGCAGACAGGGGGTGGAGTGTGACACATGAGGGGGTAAACACCTTGGATAGGGAGGATGTAGTGAAATCCAAGTCCCATGTGGCTCCAGATGGCAGCAGCAGGATTCACATCCCCACCCATGGGACTCTCAGCTCTGCTCCTTCACTGCCAAGGGGTGGCAGTGCTGGAGGCTGAGCACCGGGGCGAAGCTGCCCCAACAGGTTGGCCAGCATGCCCTCAAACTGGTGCAGGCAGTGGTGAAACCATGGTAGACTATCCTGCACAGCAAGACTGGTAGCTCATCCCAGGTGACAACACCCCCTCCACCACCACTCCCAGATGAGGGCTGGGCTCTGTCCTGTGGGTTGGTACTAACTGACAACACAGGTAGTGCAGGGGCAGCAGAGTGGGCACCACCAGTCTGCATTGCAGATGTGTTGGGACCCGGTGCCAGTTGAGTCTAGCTAGGTGGATCAGCCAGAACTGGCCTACCTTGAAGTGCTGTGGTAAATGAGGAATAGCAATAAGTTAAGGTTAGTAATAACCAAACCACTGTTAGTACTAACAGAATGGAACATCATGTTAATTCATCCAAATACATATTAATGTACAGTATATGTAACATAACAGTAAATAACATAACAGTCAGTATGGTAACAGCATGCCAGTAAGAAGTAAACCATAAGGCCAACAAAACAGTTAGTTTAACAAAATATGTTAATACTGAATCATCATAATACATTTTGCAAAAATATAGTTAAACAAAATATGTTAATATTAAATCATAATAATAAATATAAATAATAAATAAATGAAGATAAGGGGTGGGGAGAGAAAGAGAGAAACAATCCATTACTGACAGTGCAGACTATATCCCTGAAAACAGTGATAATAAATACTCTACACGTGTGTAGTGTCAGTTTATAGTACAGTGACTACAATTTTCCTATAGCTGATGTAGCACGTACATATCTCTCAAGCTGTTAGCGTGGGTCAGTATGGGATGAGCAATAACAAATGCAGGTACACAAGTACACAGAACACTTTCACATAATGTAGATTTCTTCAAAGCAAACGCAGAAGTAATCCAGGCAACAAAACAGAATTCACTAGCTAAACATGTAGTTGGTTGTTCAAATTTTTAAAAAATTGAATTTTCAGTAGTAGAGAAGGTTAAAGAAGTGCCTTTGGGAGGGGATCTGAACAACATTCTGGAATGCAAAGAAACACTATGGCAACTCTGTTTGGCTGCAGATAGATTACCGGGTTTAAATGAATCCATTAATTTGAAATGTTTTTTATCCAATAGATAGAAATGTGTGAATATATTTTTTAGATCTAATGGTTATCAGTATGAGTTATATATTTATTGAAACAACGATGATACATGTCATACATTATGATTATTATTTTTGAAAAATCACAAAGTAATGAAAATTTTTTATTTAATATATATTTAATATACTTATAACATAAAGTGTATTTTATGAATAGAGTCTAAGTGATTTTTATAAAAAATATGTGAAATGACACTGTGATGTCATTTCCTATTTTTAAGTATTTAAAGGAACTGGGGAGTATGTGTTTGTTATTTTCTGAGGAAGTTCACAATTAAAATAAGTGGATGAAAGCGCTAAAAACCTGAGTTGGAATACTGTTTTGTTGCCTGGATTACTTCTGAGTTTGCTTTGGAGTTTTTTTTGTTTTTTACGTTGTTTAGTTAATAATGTAGATTTCTATAACTACCAAGGTATTCTGTAAGCAAATTTGGTAATACACTGCATTCCAGGTAATCATTTTTCTGTTAATCCTGTGACAGATAGATTAGGCAGTTTTAATTATATTATCTGAAATTGTGACACTTGAGACGCATATCTGAATACAGTCCATAAACTAGACATCCATCATGCCTTAGTTGGCAGGCATGGGAACAGAACCCAACATCTGTGACTGCAGGGGACATCTGCAAAAAATTTAACATTGACTGCAGCAGCTTAGTACAGACATGCAAGGAATACAGATGTTCAGGGAATATGTAGCCTGATGTATTTTGGAATCAACAATGCTGCAGAACACTATTTGTATTGCTGATAACTGTCTGTAAAATGTTGGCACAATCAAATCTGCTCATAACATGGGCTACCCTCAACCATATACCATTTGCTCCTGCAATGGCAGAAAAAGAGAGCATTATGCAACCAAATTCATTTTGCATTCTAGAACTATTACTGTGCTATACTTGACTGCAGTGACAATAGAACACAATTGCATGGCATAAAGCCGTACTGCATTTGCTGAAACAGATTTCTTTCTTATGTCATTGGTTAATTGTTTAATTGATTAAATATTTGTATTTAAATAGTGTTGTAGCATGAGTAACCTGATGCCTGATGAAGCAGTGTGTATACCGTGAAAGTTGTACTTGTGTGATTAAACATAGCTACCTGTGGTTCTGGAGTTACTTATCTTTATTTTCATTTGTATTTGGTTTATTACAAGCCTCTGGATTTATACCTGGATATCCATTTGTTTTTGAAAATGTAACCACAATCATATCTGTTAATAACATGGGCTACCCCGCTCATATACCTTTTGTTCCTGGAGTGGGAGAAAAAGACAGCATTGTGCGACTGAATTTGTTTTGCATTCCAAAACTATTACAGTGCTGTACTTGACTGCAGTGACAGTAGAACTCACATGTATGGAATAAAGCCATACTACATGCATTAAAACAGATTTCTGTAGGAATCAGCAATGCTGCTTAACAATTTATTGGTATTGCTGATAAATGTCTGTGAAGTCCGCACAATATCTGCCCATAGAATGGGCTAACTCACCAATATACCTTTATTACCTTAAGTAGGAGGAACACAGATCATTATGTGACTGATATTGGGCTGGAGACAGCCTTGGACCATACTATGAGTTAAATAATACAGTTTGCAGGCCATTAGTTTTGCATTCTACAACTATGACAGTGTTACACTTGACTGCAGCAACCTTACTATAGACAAGCAATGCATACAGCTCTACTACAATGGTAATGACAACAAAATCCAGCTGTATACCATATGGCTTACTCTTATTAGTATTGTTTATTGCAATACAGTTATTGTTCATTTATTTCATTATAGCTTTAATTGCCCATTTACTGCATTACAGTTCTACTTGCCCATTTATTGCACTACAATTTTTATTGTGTATACTTTATTGCAGTAAATGCTTTACTCTTTTCTTGATTATTGTACTACAGTTATCATAATAAATCCGTACATACCACACTCACAGCACAAATTGGCCAGGAGCCCAGTATGGGACTCAATATTGTGAGCCCTCTCAGCAGCAGCTGTTGGGAGAGAAGCACAACATTATGCATATCAGTTTTGCAGACATTCAGTTTGCATATTGGTAAAACAGTGGAAAACATACTTGCATGTTTGTGGGGCATTCCCAGCTCTGGGTTCTTAGATGCAGGTGTCCAATGTTCCCCTCTTTTTCCTCTTCAGGTCACCATGGTAATGACATTGCTCATCTGTGTGGGGGATACCAGTAACACTGGTGAGTTCCCTGGCCAACTGGTCCCAGACCTCCGCCTTACACTCCAAGCCCTGGAAACTGTGGTGCAGCAGCCTGGGTTCATAATTATTTACCAGGAGCTCAACAAAGACCTTGGATCCTGAACACCCCATCTCTGCACCTGAAGGCATGCAGCTTCACCAGCACCGCTTGCCATAGCAGATCAGACTTCAAAGACTGTTGCAGAATTCACACATATTATGCCTAATATAGGCTGTTTTCCCACCCTTACACATCAGTAAGCAACATTCAAAAAAGTGCAGCATTGCTTAGCATCACGCAAACCAACTAAGCAGAGCTAAGCAGTGTGAAAACTCGCACAACTGAGGTTTTAGCTAAGCTTAGCACCGCGCAAACAAAAGTAGCCATTAGCATGTTTAGCCACTGTTCAGCACAGCAGTGCCACACTTCACAAATTTGTTTTTACAATTAAACATATATAATGAATTAAACTATAGACATCTTATCACTGTTACAGACTAGAACCCAAGACCTACTAAACTTTAGGCTGTAGCTCTACCCATTTAGTAACTTGGATATTATGAAAACTAGTATACCTTCACATATACTACTGAACTACCTGTTAGTGTTGCTAAGCACCATGGTGCACCATGCAAATGAGCTTAAATAAACCCAGACATAAATAATTAATTAGAGCCAGTTTCTATTTTTAGATGTCTACCAACTGTTGGCTATGTATGTATGTATGAGTGACACTTGGCTCTGTGGTGATCTGCGCCTCACAAACAGTACTTTAAAAAAACAAAAAAATTAAAATAAGAAAAATACGTAATTATGATAAATAACGACATCTGACTCCTACTTTCAGATGTCGGGCAGGTGTCAGCTGTCTATATGTAAGCACAGCTTGGCACTGCTGTGCTCCATGCCTTGCTGTACAAACATACAAAAAACGTACAAAAAAAGGTAACATAAAATATTACACATTTGACACAATTCACAGCATTTTGACAGTAGGGGGAACAGTACAAGGACCTCATTCTGTACGCATCTACAACCATGGTTAGCCTCTACTTCTCCCTACACCAATTCAATTTTTCTGTTTCTGTGCTCTCCATCAGCAGAGTGCCATCATTAATATGCATGGCATGCTCCTGGAGGAGGGGGTTATATGGCCTTGTGCATGGATACATTCTCTGTAGGCTCTACATGGTGCCTACATGGATTTTATTAAATCCTGGAGTAATAACGTTCTTACAATTTGTATACATTCAAAGTGAACACAGCCCCAAAATAAAGAACTAGCTGTTATTTTCATTTTTCAAAATATAAATCATCAACTATTTGGAAACAGTTTAATTATTTTTTAGTGTACTCAGTGTATCATCATTTGACATCAGTCATCTATACACTTGCCTTGTGAATAATTTAATGAGAGTATTGTAAATGTATTAAACTGAAAGGTTGTAGAATCAGAAAACTAATATAAAATGCAGCCCTTATTCTATTAATAGTAAGAATGAATGATTACAGACTATGTTAATGTCTGAGTTAATCAAGCCCCAGTGATAATGTGAAAACTCGATCCTCATGCCTTATTAGATACACACAAGTGGCTGATTAAGTAAAAGATTAACACAATTCCGAGTCACAATGTATTGCCCAAGATCTGTAATGTCAGTTCACTTGTAATTAATATTAATTAAAAATGCAAGCTGTAACCATGAACATTCACTTAGAATCACAATATGTATAGAAGAATCCTGTATATTATTTAAAACAGAATTTTGATTGTTTAAATGCAGATGAGGTTGATATTTTCTAGTTTCTATGACCATGCCTGTTAATACCTGATAAGCAAACTCTCCAGATTTTCATATGTCTTAGGTAGTCTGTGGAAAATATCAGCACAATTAATATTTGCAAAGAAAATGCCCGTACTTGTTCCTGTATTCTAAATTTCTGATTCATGAACAACAGAATATGTTAGTAATTACAAACCTAGTATTATTAGCATTGGAGTTAACCACGTTATGAATGCACTATGCATCATTTCATTGTCATCACTCCCAGTAAGACGGCTGTATGCTTGTTCTATTAAGAGGCTAAAATAGCAGTGTCATGCATCCATTGCATGGCATCTTATTATGCCAGTCTGTTGTAAAACAGTAAAATGTCATATAGCAGGGTAATTTCACTGAAAATTACATGTGTTTCTCATAAATTAAAGGTATGGAATATTTATCATGTAATCAATTGCTTTAAAATTCTACTCATTTTTTTGTGATGGTGTACTTATTAGTGGGCACAGATATGAAACTACATGTATTCATATATTGCTCAAGAGAAAATCATGATACACAGGTGTTATAAAAAAAATTAAATGTCAGCTACAAAGGTGTAGTAAAGCATATTGTTCTGCATACAGAGATTTATGTGGGCTGAAAAAAGTTTTTTTAGGGTGGTCCATTTTAGTTTAATCAAAATATATTGGTACATGAACAGAATAAAATATACTGTGATTAAGGTACCTAAAGATTAAATCACAAAAGCAGTAGACCATAATTGTGCAGATAACACAATAAGAATAAAGCATTGCAGTCAATCTTTTATAATGATAAAATAAATGACTGGTCCAAGGTGCATTCATCGAAAGCCAGGTAATATACATTAAGGTGCTCCTGAAACAAGATATAGTAGACTATTCCAAAAGTCACGGAGCTGTTAAATTCCAAAGGTGTAGAGCTTGAAGACCTGGGGAATATTATTGCATGTAAATATTCCTTTGATAAGCCTGTGAATACCATTCAGTGCAAGGTCGAAGTTGCTTATTAAAACTATTACAACAAGAAATGAAAAAAAGTTTGATCTTACTATACAAAACCTTTAACAGACCTGTGGTTGAATATAATAACATCTATAGGTATAACATAGCCATTTAGATACCTTAGAATAAATTCAAAGGAAACTGCTCAAGAACTTACCATCAGTAAGGGAGTATATTATATAGACAGATGCAAGTGTCTGAACTTGTTTACTTTTACTGTGCAGAGATCTCAGAGGCAAATGAATATTGGTTTACAAAGCCTTTAATGATGAGTTATTCAGAGCATCACTAGGTGTAGATATTTATAAATCCAAGAAAACACAGACATAAAATGCTGATGTTCAAAATTCCTTTTACCAAAACAAAAATAAGAAGTGCTTATATCAAAAAATGTATTCCCATTTCTTGGAGCAAGCTATCAAATGTACAGTTTTATAATTTGAACCAGTGTAAGCATATCTGGGATACTTAATAAGGACAATGGGCCTATGGATATGTGTTTCCAGGAGTTATATTCTCTAACAGCCTACAGGCCTGAACACTGTTACTTTTGAACTCATGTATCAGGTTTTCCATTCATGTGTGAAGGCTTTAGCACAACAAGCATATGGTGTCCAAATGTCATCCAGTTACTATGTATAACTCTAAGATCACCTGCTTTTTCCAGGAATTCATATTATTTGCTACTTTGCAAAACAAAAAGATGAAAACAGCAAAGTTGTTGAGCTCTCAGACTGGCATGGGCAATCATGGCCTTAGTTTTAAACATATTGAACTTCAATTGATTTTAGACCAGCAAGGCTTGAAATCATCCAAAAGGAAATACACATTTGCCATATGGAAAGGTAAATCTGTATGCCATTAGCATACCAAAAAATATGCTAACTCGCTACTTTTAATAAGAAGCGCTTAGAGCAGATACATACCATGAAAGGCAATGGAACAAGATTTAGCCTTGTATTCTGTACCGTAGATAGCGAAGTAAGAGGTACTCAAACTTTAGACCATCCTCTAGGTACAGACTGATATACAGAAGTCAAACTAATTAAGGTCAGCACAAGACATGCCACAGCACGAATGCAAACAATAAATCAGAATACCATAATTAACAGTGACACATACTGCAAAGAGACTGTGAAGGACAAACACACACACACACACACAAAATGCTGATATCTAGTCATAAGGAGCTCATTCATAATGGTCTGAGTACAATGCCAAGAGCAAAAAACTGAACTGATAAATGCCCAAGAGCCATCTAACAATAACATGAGATCCAGGTTGCTTAAATAAACAAGCTTAAGAAATAAATGGTCTAAGATGGCTCCAATTATCAACATTATTGGTGGTTTCCTGAGGACCAGGATAAGTAACCACTTCTTCAGTAAAAATGGAATGGAAATAGTGATCCTTTTCTTTCTTTTTTGCTTGGTTTTTTTTTTTTTTGTATTTTATACATTTGGAACAATAAACAATCTTCAATGAGGACTTGGGCATTAAATATACAAGTGTCTACTGTTCATTTCTTATGTATATGAACATATTACTTTGACTGTTCCACTGATTAATAACCTACTTATGCAAATACCTTTACTGATATAAATACTAGCCATATTTATTTTATGTATAGCCTCTCTGTACATCACATCATCTACTTCACTTCTTTAATCATTCATTTCCCAAATTCCATACCAGTGTCACTTAATATATCTGTGACTGCTAACCATTGCTTCATGTGAATATTAGCCTTTTAAACATTTTGCCATCTTAAATGGTGCAAACATTTGTAAATATAACCCTTGCATATCTTTTTCATCTTAAGTGTTGTAATGCTTTGCTTCAAATGTATATTTTGCATTTGTTTTATATGTAACTCTGGGCAATGGCTGAATGGATCCTCTTAGGATTATCTGAGTACTGCAGTTATGAAATAAATTTTATGCAAGTCCTTACAGCAGCAGCCTTGTCAGTACAAAGATCATCCATCTCACACTGATGTAATAAAAAGACCTTATGGCTGAAGAACGGGGATAGACTGCAGAGATGATCTACCACCTTAAAAGCATGGCTAGCAAGGTAAACACTGCTGAGATTTTTCTAGACAAACACATTGTCTTCATAAAAGATACAGTGATGATCTTGAAATGAGCATAATGCTTCATCAGATCAAGTTTGCCACTTCCAAATACCCTCTGACCTCAGGTAATATTCCAGCCCTCATCCTTCTCAGCTTAAAGTGTATAACACAAAGTCCAACCATTACTCACATCTCATAACCAAGTGATGATGTGCATGCCTTGAGACAAGCCTCTCAAGAGCACTGGATAGCAATCTCACAGCACTGCCCACCAAAAGATGATGAAAGAGTGCTGAAAAAAACAAAGGAGGAGTAGTTTTAAGATATTACAAACTCACAACTCATGACTGAATAGCTAGAATGTGGCAGCTGAAGACCAAATAGAATAGAAAAGTGATCAAACCAATAGATTGGTGTAACTACCAGGTCAAAGTTATTTGCATTCAATAGGAATAGCAAGTAAAGAATTGCCCTATTCTGTGAGCTGCAAGGATAGTAATGTGAACAAACCTGAATCCCCCCATACCTGAAGTTTTGCATTTAACATGTCCAGATGATAACTGAGATGGAATATATACATTTGTTAGGAGCTATATCGCTCTAGACAAATTCCTAGAGACCTAAAAGCAGAACTCAAACTCCAAATCACACTAAATAAGACCAACTATCAGTTTATAGCCTGATACCATAAACTCTCCCTGTCCTTGGAAAATGATATCCGATTCCTAAAAGTATCTAATGCATGCTCAATTTGCTACAACTGTATAGTAAAAGAATCTATCGTTAACTTTTAAAGCTATGATAACACTTCTTTTGTGCTGCATACATACCACTTGCTTCACTCAGTCTCTCCATTCAAGCAACATGAGCCTGTCTATTGAGCTCATGTTCAGTATTAGCTGGGGAAAGAACAGAAAAGAACAGAAGAGCATTATGCATACCAGTCTTGCTGATATTTGGCTTTCTAACTATTAAAAGTACTGTCTTATGATCATACCTACACAGCTGCGGGATGTCCCCAGGCTCAACTTCATTCAGCCAGTGGCTGAGGGTATCCCTTTTACACCTGTGCAGGTCATTAAAATGATGCCTACACTGCTCTCCAGTGTGTAAAATGATGCCTACGCTGATCTCCAGTGTGTGATTCCAGTATCACTGGATACAGCTTGAGCCAATCTATACCACACCTCAGACTTGTACTGAGAGCCAGAATAGTCCCCTGCTGAAGAATTTGGCTGTGGTATTTTACCAGGAGTCCAGTAAGTATCCTGGACAGCCCACCTCTGTGCCCTAAACTGAGCAGCTTCCCATCTAATGCCAGACATGTCTAATATCTGAACTAGTGCAATGGCAACTGATGTTTTCCCACCAATTCCAGTTATTGCATTTACTGGTAGTATGCAAACCCTAGCAATGATGCTGTTCTCATTTGTGTGATATTATGCAGAGCATAGCAGTGCCAAACAGGGAAGAAATAAATAGTTGAAATTGGAAGGTTACTCTTACACTTGGCCTTAGATTGAGGTATGTCTGGTGATGTAGCTTGGAAATATATATTGGAAATTGGAAGGTAACTGTTAGGTGAGTTATGTTTGCAGGCATGCACTGGGGACATAAATGTCATGAACTCACACATTTGTTTTTGGCTTTATACACTGGTAAAATTGATTTTTAAAATGTGGGATTCAAACCTAGGCACAAGGAACAGATCATTTTCTTCCACAGCTTGATCTTCCTTCTTAGCCCCCGAAGAAGTGCTGTTCAGACATAGTCAATGATCATTCATAAATACAGGGGACAGTTTGAGGTGTTACACATGTACATGTGTGACCTTACAAGGATCTAGTACATAGATCCAGTTGTGTATGCATGTTATGTAATTGCAAAGGCCATACAAGTCAAGATAGAAGAATTATACTTATGGAAATATAGTGGACAGTATACCCTCAGTCATACATCCAAAAACACAATAAGGGTGTCTTATCCCTCATACATATAATTCATAACAACTCCACCATCTAGTTACATATTTCCATAATTTCCTACTCATTCTTAAGTTCTTCGTATTAACTGCCATTCAACTCTGCTTAGCATGTTTCTGTGGTGCTCAACAGAATTAATTGAAAGTTTCCATTTTCAATTATTGGCTGTCTGAGTCCAGTCTGCAGGTGTTGGGGAACTTTGCTAGCAGCCGCATAACACCGCTAAGCAAAGTTGTGCAAAGGAACGCAGACATTGCAATAATGTATTGTTTTTTTACCTTTGCCCTTTTACAGACACCCTGTCTGCAGGTGTTCTGTCTGCTTCCTGGCTGGGCCACTAGTCCAGGTTTGTGCACTGCTAAGCTGTGCACAAACAAGCACAGCCAAACCTGACATTTGTTTTTCTCCTTTTCCCTTGTTTGCACTAAGCTGAGTACCACACATAAAACTGGCCACATTTTTTTAAAGTAAACTGAGAAGAAGCAGTCTATGACACTACAAAATGTTAGTACACATGACATATTTGTACATAGGTCTGGCTTTGAACTCTCACTACAATGAACCTTCAGAACACTGTAAGGGTGCCTTATCCCTCTTTGCCACACACACAAACCTTTGCGGCAAGTAAATTAAATCATTCTGCATACAACCAACTGCAACATCATCTACAATACTATGAAACCATATAACAGTTATTTGTCGATGAATTAATTTTGAATGTAGAACACTGAGTGATCACATAACCTTTCATGAGTATTGTTTGCAAATATCCAGTTCTGTCGTACTTCTCTGTGTCTGTTGCTCATTCTTGTCTTATCTGACCAGTAACCTCCAGCATGCAGTTTGTAAGCCATTCTATATCATTGCCCTTAAAATGTGTGAGGACATTAAATGGAAATAATATGATACACAGTTGCAAACACTGAAGGAGAGGTTGGATGTTAATGAACAGAACCTGTGAATTGTGTGCTGCTTGCTTACTTTTCCAACCTTGACACAATTAATTCTAGGACTTTATAAGTCTAACCTGACACACCCACTGAATGTAGAGCAGCCAGTATTGCTGTTGGGTTTTCCTTCTCCATACCAGTAATCAGTCACAGAAGCAGTCCATTAAAAAAGGCACTGAGAGAGTGCCTGCACTATGTTTACATCTGATACCTGGAGCCAGGTATTTGGGATTCAGCAATAATAATGAGTTTACACCTCACTGGCATCTTCAGTGTCCTGATAGCCCTGAATCTACAAAAAAAAATTAACTGGACACAACCAGCAATAATTCCAACTGAATATAAAACACCAACAAAGAAGAACTAGAAAATAAACCAAACTGTGTTTAAAATTATGTAAAACTCAGTTTAATACAGCAAAGCTTTCGAGATAACTTTTCCTCAATGCTTTCTACTATGCTAACATATCTTTCCTTTAAAACAGGTTTTATACTCACTGTTTTATTGAGTCCTGGATAAGCATCTGCATGTAATAATTGATCCATTTATACTCTATGCATCCCGTATTTAAAACAATATCTACCCCCTAAGATTTTTCTTTGCCATTTAACTAGTCTAAATTTTAAACTATGTGAATCATGTATATTCATAACATGTTTAGCTAGGGCATTGCTCTCTACTTTCCTATGTATATCAGAAAGATGTTCAGTAATGCATTCCTTTATCATTCCATAAGTTTTTTCAACATAGAATGAGGGCCATTTTTACAAGTAGCCAAATAAACATCATTCTTTGTTGTTATACATGTAACAAAACTTTGAAAATAGAAAGCTTTTTTTTTTGTATCAGTTACTTTTATTAATGAATTTACACAATTGACACACACATAGCGTAGGACTGTAATCCTAATTATTATGTTAGGCTTATGTCATATATCCAGATCTTTAAAACAAAGTTATCTCAACTTCTTTCCTTTCTTTTATGCAAAATTTGGTTGTTGTCCTATAATTCCTTTCACCATGTCAGATGAGCACAATATAGACCAATTTTGTCTAATTATACTCTTGATCTTTCTAGTATGTGTGGTATACTTCACACAATGACTTAACCTAGGTTGAGAGTTATTTGGTAAATTTATTGGTCTTTTGTCAACATCTAATTCAGAAAAATATGGTCTCTCTATACCATTTCTTTCATCCAAAACATTTTTCTATTATTATTTAATACTTTCATATTATAACCACTATCATGGAATTAAGAATACATTTCATCAATCTGTCTTATACAATCATCCATATCTGTATTCAACATGCTTGCTCTTAAAAATTGACTATGTACATTGCCATTTTATATATTAGAGGGATGCATGCTCTTGCTATGTAAATATCTTGATGTTTGTACCTTCATTATTATATATCTGTTCTAGCTTCTCGAATAAAATTATTAATATCTAAGAAATGTATATCTGTACTAGAAAAAAAAACAAGTTTAAAACTCAGGAAAGTGGTATTAGAATTAAAAAAAAACTCCTGCAGAAGTCTCTAAACTACCATGTCAAACCAAAAAAATATCGTTGACAAAATGTTTATAAAACTTTATATTCAGATAGTTGCAGATGTCAATGCAGTAGGCGGCCACAGCAGGACATATGATCAGGTGAGGTATAGGGCCACTGACATGATCTCATCTGCACGGAGGAGACCAGCTATAGTAGACCATGATTGGATGGGTGCTACAGAGTGATCACTAGCAACAAATGAAGAGTTCCTGTCCACTGTCATGGATCCAAAGAGCGCCCAGGAAAGTGCAGAATAGCATGTCCTTGAAATTGGTGCTACTGTTTCAGGGACAAGTATGTCCCAGGAGGAGCGTCTAGGTAGGCTTTTGTATCTCACTTGCTTAATGCTGTTGTATAGTAAAATATTTACATTAATATGTTAGTTCTATTTAACAAGAAATTGGTTGGGGGGATTGAAGATTGCTACAGTTAACAGAACATTCTGATTGATTACACATGGGGCTTAGGTTGAGGTTGTCATCCAAGTTCTTGTTGAAAGTATAGTTAATGGAAAAATAAAAGGTAAAAAGGTTTTATCCCCTGTGTTACTGTTAATTGTGATGTTGTTGTCCTTAACTTTTGCTTAAGTTCTTCCAGGACCAGCCGACATAGGGATCATACCATCATCTGCACATGTTAAGTCAAGCATTTTTATGTCAGTACTGGTGAGCAATTCAAACAAATATTTCAGTGTGTGATGTTGATGACTGTTGTGTGTATTGCTGTACTGTCTGTAATAGTGGCACCACTGTTAGTTTATTAGTATATATTGGACTATAGTAGTGTAGGTATTAATTGTTCTTGTGTTTGCTGCTTATTATCACAGGTGATCCTGACAGTGGAAGTGTGGGACTTCTACCACCTGATGTCAGAGTATCAGCAGACTCTGATGATAATGATTGCCAAACAGAGGCACAGTTGGGGGGGGGGTGCAGAGGGTGACTCTGACACTAAGATAGACATGCAGCCATCCCCTGAAATTCCATTGGACACAGCCAGTAGGCCTAGGCCTACCCATTCCAGTGAACCCTCAGATATTGGACAGGTGGAGGTCAAGACAATTTATCATGGAAGTGTAGTTACTGTGGCATCAGTGCCTGTTGACTCTAGCCATAACCAAAGTGTGAGCAAGCTTCCACACAGGGGGGTTGTTAGGGTTGCTCGGAGAAGGCCTGCTGTCCATTCTCGACCTGATCCAGGTGCATCTTCGTGTGCCACTTAATGTATGTTTAGGGCCATCATGAAGGCACAGGCATGTTCCCATGGGTCTTCCAGAGAAATGCTTATGGTTGTAAATGTGGCACAGGCTGACATGCATGACTACCTCCACCATGTTGCCGATTCAAAGGGCTGGATGAATGATGCATTGGAACAGGTGGTGTCTGTGATGGAACATCTGTTTGGAGGGGGACAGTATCCTCAGGGATGTAGATCAGCCACATCATCTGCTGTTAGTAAATGTGGCCATGCCAAATCATGCTCCCATAGTGGCAGTACTTCCACTGCTCCAGTTGTTGAATTGTCCACACCCAGAAGTGGCAGGCTATGGGGTCGTGGTCCTGGGCATGCTTGTGAGTCAGCAATCATCAGTCACATTCAGGTAGCAGCAGTGCATCTGACCATGGGTGTGGGCTTGCCAGTGCAACTCCTGGCAGAGCCAGTTCCCATGGTTGGGTATGACAAAGATATAGTGCCGTCTCTACCATGCATGGCTCACATCTGTCCAACATACCAAGACATAAAGCTAGCACAGAGCTTGGCTGTTTTCATGCAGATACTCACACACCAGTTTCACCTGGAGGACCCCTACAGACACACACACAACAGTTACATGGTTCAGCCATGAAGCTTAAAACTCATTTTGACTCACTGGTCATTTGTTACTTTATCCAAATGTCTGCCTGCTTCTCTTTCTTACTTACACACACTCACTGACCTTTTGTGTCAGGCTAGGCTTCCTGCTGCCCCCTTCCTCAACATCATGTGCAAGTGATAACTGTGCCATATCCCTGTTTTCTTTCTTTTGGATCAGGAATATATATGCTTTCTGTCTAGTGTTCAGGGTGCATAGCTGACCTAGTGGTTAGTATATCTGCATTTGTGATGCTGAATTGGTAATTGCGCCTTTGACTTATATTGGTCTTAGAAAATTAGACAGTTGATAGCATCAAACTTTTTTCCATCATTATTGTTAATGATCTTGAGAGGGTTGTGAAGTCTGAAACTGAAATGTACATCATTACTTTCTAACTTCTCTCTAACGATTTTTCAGTACAAACTTATGGTGCTATGTTGAGGGCATGAAGTGACCATCACTACTTTTGAGAGGGATGACTGTATGAATCTTTGATGTCTAATGCTTACTACTTAATAATGGACATATACAAGTCAAATAAGTTTCTGCTGTCACATGTTAAGGTCATTTCTGTACAAATCTCCCACCTTTTATTTGCTTACACTACCAAGTAACAACATGCAATGATATGGCAGTCATTCATATTATTACACAATACACTGCAGGTTCATCACTTACGTTGCATACCCAGCAGTTGCAACAGTTTTAGTTCAGGGCTGACTCTGATGCAAGCAGTACACAGCCATTACATGGGTAAGTAAAGGCTGTGAGCATTGCCTGGCATCATTGTTACTATACATATGTGTGGAGAAGCAAGGTTTTGGGCCCTAAGGTGGTGAGTGTGTGTGCTATGTTTTGCCTCTTAGCCAATGCAAGGGCATATTGAGGACACCTACATTTGTCTACACCCACAGTTGCTGCTGGTTCCCTGTCTGACTACTCACTGTGATGACATTGCCATTGGTGATGGGATGTGTGCCTCTTCCCTTTGTTGATCCTGCTGAAACTGTTTCCTCAGAATGATGCATAGCATGGCACATACTGTGAATATTTAAGTACATGTACATGGATTGTATTGCAAGGCTCCCTTAGGTGTATCTAGGCACGGGAATTAGGACTTCAGCAGCCCAAACACATATGCTATGATATTTCTGGTTTGAATGTGTGCCTCAGTATGACGTTCTTCAGCAGGTGTGTGTGCATTTCTGATGAGTGTCATTAGCCACATTTCCAGGGCATAACCTGCATCCTCCAGTAAATGATCCTGTGTGATACCCCCCCCCCCCGTGCACATCTGATACAGCTGGGAGGTGTGCCAGATATGAGTCATGGTAACTGCCTGGGCTGCCAACATACACGTTCAAGATGATTCCCTTGGCATTACACATGACTTGGCAGTTTGAGTGGAAGCCCTTTCTATTAATGTGGAGCCTTCCCTGTTCTCCTGGTGGTGCCTTAATTTCTACATGTGTGCAATCTGTGGCACCCAGTATTTCAGGGTTGTGTGCTACAGGACAGAACTCCTGCGTATTTCTGGCCCTATCCTCGGGAGTATGGGGAAGATATATGTCGTCACTAGCATGTTGGTGCATAGCATTCAGGAACTGATGGGGGATCCTGGATGCTGATGCCTGTGACAACCCCAACATATCCCCCGTTTCTCTCTGAATGGCACCTGAAGCTAAAATTCTAAGTGCTACACATACCTTTGCTCCACTGGAATGGGTTCTGCTTGGTTTGCCCTGGGTCTATGTTGAGGACAACAGAGGTTGCAGAGTTCCTGTAGTGTGTATCTATCCACCCTGTCTTGCTCTGTACTTTTCACATCATGTAGCTTATGATAAGTTAAATGGGGTCTGAAAACTCTTCTCCTTGTTGGCCTTGGTCTGTTAGCAGCAGCAGCATAAACTTCAGCCTGTTGCACACACACACATGAATTAAAGTAACAGTAGCCCCTAACATTGTTTCTGTGTAGACTCCTTTCTGTGATTGTATTCCAATAAGTTTTGGAATTAGCAGGGAAAACCAGCACTGGGTATGCACAGTTGCTTTATAGCTTGTTGAATAGCTCCTCCATCTTGGATTGGTTGATTAGCCTACAGTTCAGCTGCTTATGCTGTAATTTGCATGGCACAGTGTTTACCTTGTTTTGTGGCTCTGTGTGGTTCTGCACACTGTGTAGAGCCACTTATTTAATCTAAAACAGTTTGCTATCATGTGCTCATCACACCACCCCACCCATGTGATAGAAAACAAATGTGTAGGCTTTATTGCAGCTGGCTGATGATCTTAAAAATAACAAAAACATAAATTAAGAATAATTAATATGTCATAACCCCACCGTCCTTAATCTTAGCAAGCTGTTAATTGAGTTACTGTCATTAACCTAGAAACAAAAATAACATTAAAATCTGCCAGTGTAATTCCCCAGATTCTAAATTAGTCTTTCAACCCCGTACCCCCTTAAAACTAGATTTTTTTTTAAAAAATAAAAAACTTGACCTTTTTGAAAGCCCTACAAATGGTGGAATGTTTGTTTAATGCATTAGTAATGTTACCTGTCCTAATACTGTGTATATGTGCATATATATATACTGTCTCAAAAGATGTTCAGACTTGCCAATATAAAAATCCTGGCAAGAATCACATATTGCAACATGAATAATTCTATTAGTCTTATTTGTAAAAAAAAAAAAATAGACGTAAAAACATTAGGGACTCGTATGTTTTGCCCTCGTAGATATAGTGGCACTGGTTACATGCTCCATGCTTTGACATTCTACCAAGGGCTACCTGGTCAAGTAAATTGTTTTCAACTATGTTCTTATTGTTTCTGCCACTGTTTAAAATCAAATGAATTTAAGAACCCAGTTAATGTGACAGAATCTGGTTAATGCCAATGATGGCATTCCAGTTTCTTACAACGTTCTTGAACTTAGATAATAATTCATTACAGGGTAAAATCATTGATTTTTTTTTTTAAATGTATAATCCTATCAGTTATTAACTAATGCTCCTCCTGAAAATATTGGTTTAAATCCATTGTCTTTCCTTAATAATCTCTGACTTTACTCCCTCAGGTAGTGACAGTGGATAACCTTGGTTCCAAAACATTTGAATTAAAACATGTCACTCATCAGAGAATCTTACTTCACAATTTGTTATTCTTGATAGCTTCACCATCTGCCCTTTGACCAGCGCTACTGTTTGCTTATATGAATGGTGAATGGAAAAAATCTAAGCACTAGCAAAGGTAGGCTTATGATAAATGATGGGCTCATACTGTCCTTCAACAGAATTTTGTACACTGTAACATCAAGATAGTGGACAAAATGCAGTGGATTTTTGGTTAGAGAAATGTAACAAAAAAAAAAAAAATATATATATATATATATATATATAGAGAGAGAGTTAATGTAAGTCAGAAATTTTAGACAAACTGTCAGCATCTACTCTCCACAATATAAAGGTATCATCCAGAAATCATAAATATTTATTTATGTATATTTATTTATCTTTGTTTATCAGGAAAGTCTGACTGGGACAAATTGTAACAAATTGGGAGACTAAAGGTGTCAATGTGATCATAAGTGTTGTGGCCATGATAGAAAATGTACATAAAAGGAGGGTTAAGTATAATCAGTGATAGCAGAAAGTCATAGAACAGGCTGTTTGATGGGATCATAGTCAATGAGCAGGAGAGGAGAGTAAAAGGTGGTTTAAGACAGAGATTATGATTTATGAGGAAAGGGGAAAATAGTAGGGTGAGGGTCTAGATACATTTTATTGAATTCAGCCAAGAGAAATAGAAGAGCAGAGCCAGTCACTATTTAGATACTGCTTTAAATGAGTCTTTCTTTTCAATACGTGTTGGGCGAAGTAGGATAGAATTCCACAACTTTGTGACATGGTGGGAGTATAGACAGTCACCAGGAAAGTTATTAGATTGGTTGCGACTAGGAGGGATTTTTATTTAGATCACAGGGTTCTACTATAGTTGCAGCAGATTCTTAGTGATGGGCATTTGTCTGGGTAGAATATTATAGCAATAACCCATGGCTGGGTGTGGGTAATGCTGGATTTACCCATGGTTGGCGTGGTTTGGTCATGAGGGCGAAGCCAACCTAAGTAAATCCAGCATTACCCACACCCAGCCATGGGTTATTGCTATAATATAATGATGTTAGTTGTGTGTTGTGTTATGTCTGTGTTGTTGCTCTTTAGGTTTTTGTTTGCTTTACTTTGTATTCTTCCACTTTTTATGAGATCACAAACCAAAGAAATTACCAGCGTGGTCCAAAGGTCTATAAGGTAAAATCCAAGAGTCCAACAAAACAAAAACAAAATGACCACCATGACTAAGGCTTCCAATTTTAATGAAACAGAGACATCAGTATAAAAAACATACAGAGAGATAAGTGCTTTCATGTAGTTGACTACGCTTCATCAGATCCTAAATAACACTGCTCAAAAGATGCTTTATATACCATCACAATGCTAAAATAAGCAAACCAATTACAGCTTATTAAACAATCAGATAATAATTAAAAGCAATTGGAACCAATAAACCAATCAGGACTTCTTGATTTTTCTGCTGCCCCTAGCTACTAATTCAGGTTTTATACAGACAGCAACATTAAGTCCTGGATATAAATGAGCTTGCATTCTTAGAATCCATCTAAGTTCAGTTCTCTCTAAAATATTATTCCTATTGCCCCCTCTGGTAATGATTTTTAAGGGCTGCAACACCCTAAAACTAAAAGTGTGCATGTTATGCTCAATGACATGTTTGGCTAACGCATTCTGTGCATTCCTATTTTTAATGTCATATAAGTGACCATAGATAATGTCCTTTAAATGCTTCACTGTCTTGCCTACATAGAAACAATTGCACTCATTACAACTGGCTAAATATACCAGATTTATAGTTTCACAAGTGGCATGAAACCTAGGTGAAAATTCAAAGTCTAGGTTAGGATGTTTAAAACCTGGGGCTTACTAATAGTATAGCACATCTTACAATTCATGCATGGAAATGTGCAAAAAGGCAAACTTTCCACTAATTTTCTATGACCATCTCTACAAAGCAATTGTTTCAAATTCTTATTATTTTTGTATACAAAGGTAGGTTATAATCTATAATGTCAACAGTGACCCTGCCAACCATTAACACATGCCAGTTGCGTTCAAGAGCCTTTCGCATAAGTGGATTATCACTGGCATACTTTGTCATGAAACAGACCTCATTTCTGTCTCTTTTTCTTTTCTTATTAGAATTAATATTCACATTTCCATAGGTAGATTGACTAAGGGTATCAGTCACAAGTACCTCATCTCTAATAGCCTTAGTCGTTGTAGCAGCATAACCCCTGTCGCTAAACAGGGACTCTAGTGAATCTGTCTCAGCATTCAAATCACCCTCGTTCCTACATATCCTTTTTATCCTATTGAATTGTCCCTTAATCGTAGGGAGGACATGTTGTGGGTGCATACTACTATAATAAAGCAAACTATTCTTCCAGCAGGATTTTTGAAAAAGCAAAGTCCGAAAACCACCTGTGGCTTCTTTGTGAATGGGACATCTAACAAATCTACCCTGTCCATAGAAACTACCATAGTGAACTTTAAGAAGTCAGTCATGGATTCTAAATATGTGATGAACTCCGATAAGAGGGGAACTCCCCCATCCCATATAAAAAAAACATCATCCACAAAACGTCTATAAAACCTGATGTGTGGGTTATAAATGCTGTTGAACATATGTTGTACTTCCCTATAATGAACAACCATGTTGGCATAAGAATTTGCACATGGGGTTCCCATAGCAACACCCCACTGTTGTAAAAACAAATCCTTAGTGTACAAAAAACATTATTAGTTAATATCAAGTCTAATGTACAAACCAATACTACTCGATCATTCTCTATATGGTGCTCATTGTTCAAAACATGTCTAACTGCTTCAGTACCATAATCATTAGGGATAGATGTGAATAGGCTTTGTACATCTAGAGTTATCAGTAAATATTCATTTCCTTCAGTATCAGTACAAAATGTATCCAGATCATTCAAAAACTGAACAGTATCTCTTAAGACAGTGGAGATATTTTGTACCAAAGGTCCCAGTACACTTTCTACATAAACAGATAAATTTTCCGTAACCCATCCCCCACCAGAGACAATAGGTCTCATGGGGGGCACTGTAGAGATTTGTGCACGTTGGGTAGACCCTTAATATAAGGGATGACCGGATAGTCTATACTCAAATATTAGTAAAATCAGAGAATAAACGTAGCCCAAGCCAAAAGAACAAAGTCCAGCACAACAGGACACGGAAAGCAACAACCAGGTAAAATGCTGTAAATCCTTTTGCGTGGCCAGTACCAACACAAACCAGCTTAATAAAAAGCTTTGCAAAACTGATTACAAAATAAAACCAAAAACTGTAATCAGTTTTGCAAAAGAGATCTAATAAAAGCTTTTTATTAAGCTGCGTTTATGTTGGTATTGGCCACGCAAAAGGATTTACAGCATTTTACCTGGTTGTTGCTTTCCGTGTCCTGTTGTGCTGGACTATACTCAAATATTGATACAAGGTCTCATCTATCTGTCTACACATAAGACGATCATACAGAGTGTCTCTGATATTCAAAGTTATAACTTCATACTGTGAAAAGTTAATCAACTTATATGTGGTACTGTCATTCAGCATATCACGCATAGCTATGTCATAATCACTACTATTCAGTAGAACAACAGCACCTCCTTTATCAGCTGCTCTAATGGTAAGGTGCACATTGTTCTGCTAGGACTTCAAAGCACTTGTCTCATCATGATTCAAATTAAAAAAGTCACGTTTATGTTCCTTGTGAAAGGTATTATAAAAGTCCCTCTCACACACTTTCACAAATGTGTCTATATGAGCTGGTAATACTGGAGTAAAAGAACTATTTCTTTTAAAAACATTAACATCCACAGGTGGCCTATCCTTAAACATAATTTTAAGGGCCACATTACGTGCAAATAAACACAAATCAGTTAATAGATCACATACATTAGTTCCTACAGAAGGAATGAAAGTCAAACCATTGTTGAGTAAGGAAAATTCAGAATCTGAGAGTTCATAGTCCAACAAATTAATAACTAAGTCCCCATGACTTATTTTCTCATTCTCCTGTTCAAGTTGAACCTTTCCCCCGAATATTTTCTCTTCCGTCTCCCTCTGCTCACCGAGCATGTTTGTTGTTGGACATGTTGCTTCATTGGTAATGGTAAAAAACGTTCCACTTTTTGTGAGATAAAATAGTCCACACTTTGACTTAGTCAGCCACAGCCCCTCTGCTTTGTTTTGAACTGCTGAGAGTTATATTCTAAATAATAGGAGGTGACAACGTTTTTGCCTTTCGTTATAGAAGATTTAGGTACTTCTAACACTACATGTCATTACATGTTTCTATGTGGGGGCCGCGGTTGCAGAAGGAGTTTTTCGGGCATTGAGGAAATGCAACGATCAAAATCCAAAGTTACCGCAGAAGACAGTAAAGTTCTTTTTATATATTTGTTTACTAGAATTTTTATTTTTACAAAAAGTGATGCAGCTCCATTGGGGCAATACCATAAATGCGATTTAGTTTACTTGAAGTTGTTGCTGCAGGATTCCTTAGCAGCCGGACTTCTTAATTAGGTTACTTTGGATTTACAATGTGCACACTGGTTGGATTGGTCAATCAGCATGCACGTTTCTCGTATTTTGGGAGATGACATTGTATAATAGGTTATATCAGTTAGTAGTTGGGAAAATGAAAGGTACTGTGGCAATTCCATCCAATGTAGGTCCTTTAGTTCTCTACAGTGATGTGTTGATGGAGAGGCAACTGCGAATTTAGATATTTTGTGAGAGCGTAAATCTAATTCTGTTCTTAGGATGATCAGATTTGTGAAAAAAGGTGATGCGTATAAGAGGGAGTGGAGTAGATAGGTTTATAGATTTTCTAATGTTATTAGTGGGATATTTTTGGCCCTGTAGAGAGAACCTACGTTTTTTTATGAGTTTCCTTTATTGCTTCATGTAGGTGTTGGTATTATCTCAGATTGTCATCTAGCAAGACTTCTAGAAGTTTATTTGGGACACAGTTTAAAATTTTGTGCTGTTTGATGATAAAACACAGAAGGATAGTTTTCTTTTGGACTAATGTTCTGGCGGGGGTGTAAACAACATTAGTTTGGCCTATTTTGCATTGAGGAGTAGGTTGGAGTCAGACAGCCAGGATTCTGTGGAGGTAAAGGCCTGCTGTGTGATGTTCTGAGATTTTTTAGTATTGGAGCTGAGCAGATGAGTATAGCATCATCTGTATATTAGATTAAGGTTGCCTCTTTGGAGGAGGTGTGCAGTTTATTAATACAGATGTTGACGAGAAAGGCCCTTGGATTAATCCTTGGGGTACTGCGACTGTTACTGGTAGGAAAGATGAAGATTCATGTTGCCATTTTATGGCTTGCTGCCTATTTGATAGTAAAGTGAAAAAACAGGTAAGGAATGGGTTGCTGAGTTGTGACTAAAGTTCAGAGAGAAGTTTTTGATGTGATACTGTATTCAAAGCTTTGGAAAGATTGATGAAGAGGGTTGTGACTAGGTTATCTTTGTTTCTGTAATGGTTAACTATATTGATAAAGTTCCGGGGGGCAGTTGTAGTGCTATAACTAGAGTGGAAAATGTGTTGTGTATTTGAGAGTAGATTATGGTCTAAAAGGTATTGCTGGAGTTGGGAGCGGATAATATGTTTCTGTGCTACTATACATCTCGGAATTAAACACATATTTAAAATCCCACATTTACCACATTGGCAGAGACTGGAGGTGCATTTAGCATCCACTGCAACACCTTTTTTCTGTTTGAAAAAAATCACCAGCAAAACACAAAAAAGTATCATCCAACACAAGCACTTGTCAATGCCTCATTAAACTAATCCATACCTATAGATTGGATAAATGTTATAGCTATTTCATAGTGACAAAAACTGCCTCTTTAAAAATACTATCCCTTATAATATTAAAAATGTATCAGGAATCCTTTATAATATGGTACTTAACAAAATATCACAGAACTTTCTGCTTTGGACATACTGGAATATATTATAGTTTTCAGCTGGGATTTGATGTTCTTGTGAACCTTGGAGATCCTGAAAACTACCAAGTTCACATGATTGTTAACTTGAAGGTATTTAAACAATTTGATGCCAAAAGTTTCATCTAATTCTAAGTCATGTAAGATCATCATCTCACAGAAGTAATTTCCAGATAACTTAAGATATTTATTTCAGTTTCCACAATTTTACTTTAAGAAAGCTGGAAATGTTTAGGTTGCCTAACTTCTCAGAGTTTTGTTCAAAAATGAATGCACAGCCCATCTGAGAGCATACTGTAGATGATAAAATCTCTGCATTATTTAATATCATGAGGTATGGCTCTTAGGGGGCTGTCCTGAACCCTCTCCTCTCTTGAGTTTATATCAGTAACATTTAGAACAGCAAACTTCTTACATATTGTGATGTTAATCTTGTCTCCACACACACAATCTTACTGCCCACCACCTGCTCCTATCACTGCTCAATCGTGATCATATTGCTGGTGCGTTATAAACATCATATAATTCCAAATCACAATAAAAATGTAATTCTATCGTTCATTGAGGAGCTGAATGAAAGGAGCCTTCCTCCTCTCTCCTCTTTCCATTTCTAGTTCATTTGTTTTCCTGTTTTGACATTTTTGGTGGCTGTTTTCAAAAATATTTGGAATGATGGCATCCCCTTCCTTCCTTCCGATCATTATTGCTCTGATTGAGTTAATACTAATTCCTCTGGCTTACCTTCTGCATTTGTTTTCTTTGCTAAACTTTTGTTTTCGCTGTATGTAAGTTGTCTATTCCTGACTGCTCGGTATTTTTCTACCCTTATTTTTATCTCATTTTCCAGGTACACGACTATTTTCTTAATTTTGTTTCAATTAGTATATTTAAATATGCCATGATTCATGTTTTCTGGTAATCTTTGCACTGCTCCTCTTAGAGTGTTTTCCACAACATGCTAGACTTCTATTTATTTATTTTTAAAATTTCTCCCCAAACTAACTTATTTTAGTCTCACAACATGTACCATTTCCTTTTCTGTTGAACTGGTGACACTAATCTTCTGTATCAGTCTTCTCTGATTCTTGCTTAGAACTTTTTGTGTGCTGTGGCAGTAACCTACACTTCTGCACAACTGGCACATTCTCTATCCTATCCTTCTTACTTTTAACTCTGTTTCTCACTCCTTTTGTTATAATGCAGTGATCAATGCTTGTGTTCTAAGCTGCCTGATAGAGTGACTTCCTCGTCCCTTACTATATTTCACTAGCCTCATCTCATCTTGCCTTTGTATGCTATTCATTTTATGTCCTGTCTTTTTGAATGTCATCCACCTAACAGATCCAATGATGCAATAAGGTTCCATAGCTTAACTTTTCTTATTTCCCTGGTTTTAATCTATAAAACAGAAATAGAGAAACGGGTGACTTGTCAAAGTGATGCATTCTCTGTTGTTGCACTTCTTTTCTGAGCAGCTACAGTTTTTTTTCTAATACTTCATTGTTCTTGCATTTTTCACATATAGTTGTATTCTCATTTGACCAGCTTTCATCAATATTTGCTATTTCACACTCAGCACATTTAAAAATGGTATCTTCTACAAATGAGACCATCTGGTAGTAATATAACCTACTTTAATAAAATTGATCTTAATAGTTATAATTTTGTAGTGACTATTTTCTGAAGTACTCAGCCAAATAGCAGATAGATAACACTGGTGTGATTTTAAACTAAGTCATTTCATATAGTTCCTTATAGTAATAAAAATGCATTGTGGTACAAAAGAGGTGTGTTCTCATAATAGTACAGATTTATGCACGGCTTGTTAATAGATTTTTCGAGAAAACCACATATTTTTGCTGAGGTTTTTAACAGCATTAAATATTTCCTGTAGTCAGGGTCAGCATATCACCAGTGAAGTGTAGATACAAAGGTACACAATATATGTACAGCAAGCACCAATCAAATAAATCTTTTTCAAACTAAATTTTAAACATCAATAATCATAGAAAACATCTCATCTGAGGGCATTCAAAAATCACATTCAGCACACACACACACACACACACACACACACACACACACACACACACACACACACACACACACACACACACACACACACTTTCTTAGCTCGATGCATTTTCATTTAATAGAAAAAAAATGAATCATTGCTGGTAGATGTAACCTAATAAGGCTAGTCTGATAAATACCAGCAGTGTGTAACAGAGTCATGAAGCCTTGAATACAACTCAGGCATCCTGGCTGAGTTAGTGGGCTGGGCAGTAGAGGAGCGTGGGGAAGGAAAATGATGATGCGTCCCCTGCTCATTTCTCTTGGGGGTACACATGCACAGGTTGATTTTCCAGTGATGGAATCCAAGGTGATGAGAGTTTCAGGATACCTGTATAGGAGGGTCATTGCTTTTCAGGATGTCACTATTATAGGTGGGCATGGGTCCATTGCACTATGTCACCCATTGTACTACAGTGCTCATGCTCACTGGGGATATAGAACTGTAACTCAAAGTAAGCTACTGGCATCATTAACATTTCCCGGGCCCTCTCTTTCACTGTGGCAACCCACTTTTCCAGTGTACAGAGGGCTGACAGTCCTGGTGCAGTGAAATTAAACTAGACAACTGTATTACTTATGGAATAAAGGAAAAGTAGAGCCTTATTACAGTGCTATACAGTATAGGTTTGTAAGACCAACTTACTAGCATCAGGAGAAAACAGAAACTATTTCTAAAAGCACTTAAAGGGCTCCTTTAACAAGTCAAGTAACACCGCTTTAATTTTACTATTAAAATAAACTCTAATTTATGAGACACTCATGTCTCTTACAGATACCATGAAAGCACTGAAAAGTGTACAGTTACAGGCTTGTTGTAAGGCACAGTAATAACAGTTTAGAGCCCTATTCATAAGAATGGTGCTTAAGTGCTGTCAGAATAGCTGACTTTTTCAGTATGAGTATTTGTTACTGAAAAATCAGCTAAAGATTCTAGAGAGGTTTTTGAGTGCTCAGACTAGTGTTCATTGCAGTCAGAATAAAAGTAGTTGTGACCAATGAGATACTTTGGTCCTTTGCAAACAATGCAAAAGAATTAAACAGTGCACAGAATACTAGTGAGCTAAACCTTGTCACAACAATAAATAGAATATGCCGGAGGGATAGATTCCTGTCACAGAGACTCGCTATGCTTTGGAACAAAATTCCTAACTACATTAGGCAGAGCCCCTCACTAACACTCTTCAAGAGAAACCTTGACGAGTGGATGGGTAACAGAGAATACACCCCTGGGATCACTTCATTGGCTCTGCTTGACAGAAGCTTAGTGAATTAATCAATGGGTTGGCAAAAGCCGACACACTCTGGCTAGGCTTATAAATGCCCTTGGGCAGATAGCCTAGTACCTACCTTTGAACCTATGAACTGCTTTCAGGCACAGTAATACAAGTCGAATGCTGTTTCTCAGAGTCAAACCTGTGTGTTATTAGGACAGTATTTACTCTTATTATGAATCCTGGAACAAAAACAGCAGCCATTGAACTCAAATAACTCATAAGGTGCTCTATACCCAGTCTTGTACAAGTTCAGTTTATAATCAAAATAAACAAACATGAGGGATCTGGTTCCTCTTACGGAATGTCAGTGAGTATTTTAATATAGTGCACTGGATCACTTTGAGACTTACTATCAAGCATAGTACAATGTATATTGAATTATTTACCATCTGCATAAATATATGGTAGGGGTGAATCTAGTTGCACTTAAAGATATTGCAGCTTGCAGCATAGACCAATGAAACTTTGTCACTTGTGGTAATGCATTTTGAAATAAATTACATTCAGAGATGGCACGGTACCCCAAAATAAGATGATTTGGTCTTTATAATTAATTTTAGGCATCTGTTATCCAACCAGTTTTCCAGTGAGACTCTTCTTTAGAAGTCAGCACAGAATGTTAATGTGGTAATATTATGTCTGTGTACTGCAAGTTATTTAAATAGAGGACAGATTTAAATTTAGATGGGTATACAGATAACGAATGGATGAGGTATGTAAACAGAATAAGTCAAATGATAAAACCATAAAATAAATCTGTATTTACAGGGGAGAGGGAGAAAGAGTTCAGAACATGAACCCATAACCCCTGAATGTCAAAGTAGCCAAAGGATTGAGAGAAAAAAAACTGCGTGAGTCAGAATTGAAAGTCTATAAAACTTAAAAGAGCTAAATAAAGTTAAACAAACTAACAAGCTTTGCAAAAAGTTTTATAAAAGATTACCAGAAAGAAGATAATGGTCTGTATTTTTTTTATAAATGTTGACATCAAGATTTACAGAGCAGTGATACAATGCCTAGCTCTACAAGTCATGGTGTTTAACTCTTGATGACCATTACTGATGTGTGAGTATATGTGATGCACTGTGATAGACTTCTGTAGTTCTGCAAAGGGTGACAGAATTGAGACTGGTTGAAAGCCATGAATTATTTTGTTATTCCCTAGCTTTGGATTGGGATTTCTGTTCGCAACTGTACCGAATTTCACAGAATGTTCAGATTTTTACCTCATATTTTTGGTCTGTTCTTTTTTTCTCTAAAATCTTTTTATTGAAATATCCAATAATATGACAAAACTGCAGCAACAATAAACATTAACAACATCATTGTATTAAAGTACATTTAGGAGTTAGAATGATTAACATAGCTGAAAAAACTTGAATGACACACTCAGAGCGACAGACTTATAACACTATATACAATATTTACAAATGGTAACCTGTAGAAACTCAAGCAAATGATATTATAGTTGTAGAAAATATAATAACGATTAAGAACATTGAAAAGAAAAACAGAACATCCTACCCCATCAATGACCAAACCCTTAGTCCATATTAATAATAAACAAAACCTTTTCAATAGCTTTTTCCATGAAAATACATTTTTTGGGACTCTTCACCAGAGTTTTTTGCGCGGAGATATATGAGTAAGCCAAGGATCTAAAGCCAATCCAGTTCAAATTAGTACGATCAAGCCAATTTTTCGAAATGTAAAATTTTATGAGTGAGCAAATGTATATAATCACATGCGTGTCCAATTTAGAAAGGAATAATAATGGTATATGAAGGATTGCTATCTCCCAAGATAAGGTGGATTTGTGGTATCCCATTCTCTGTAAATGTATTTTCAAAGAAGTCCAAAGCTTGTGAGAATGAGGGCAATACCAAAAAATATGCAAAAGATCAGCCTTGGGACAGTAACAACACGGACATGAAGGGGACTTATTTGGATTGAATTTGTTAAGTTTAGAGGGAGTGAAATAAGCATTATTATTTATCATCAGTTGAGTATAGTATAATTTCTTGAAAGGGGAGTACTCCAAAGTTATCTTAATAGCATATAATTTCTGATCTACTGACAAATTAGGATTGTGTTTATTCCAAAAGTTGGAAAAAAGGCATGATGAGTCTTGTAATAATTTGGTAAATAGGTTGTATGACTTAGATACCATTTTCTCAGGGGATAGTAGGGCATTAATAATCGTGTCCAAATTAATGAAATCCTGTTTACTGGGTTTTAAATGAGCATATTTAGACAGAACTAACTCTTTTAACTGGCGCAAAATTGTAGTATAAGTCCTATTCACGTTTAGAATATTTTGTATCTCCGGTACCGACATATCCTTATATTTCAAAAAATCCCACACTTTAAAGTTTTTAATTTGTGGAAATTTAGATAGATTAAATTGAAATCCATCTAGCTTAAAATTAGGATTTAAATGGAGCGGCTGAAATAACTGAGAAATAGTGTCAAGATTGGAAATTTTTAGTAACTCATGGAATAATTTAACCTTCTGTTTCAAAGATATAGAAATTTTAAGAGTTTTTATGATATCCAAAGGAAGAAAAGGAAGGACAGCCGGATTAATATTATTATTGATAATGTGCTAATACCACATCTTCATCCAACTAGGGTATTGACTATATCTATTGGTATTCATCATAGAAATGGATAAGAGTTTGTTGGCTGAAATAATTAAATAGTATAAGTACAGATTAGGGACTCCCAATCCCCCTCTATTTTTTGAAATTGATAGATTAGCATAAGAAATTTTAACAGATTTAGGGTACCACAGAAATTTAGCTAATTCTTTATTAACTCTATTAAAGAATGATTTAGGTATAACTTGATCTGAGGAGTTAAATTGAAAGAGAAATTTAGGAAGGATATTCATCTTAACTATTGCAGCTTTGGATAATACGGATAAATTTAATAATTTCCATCTGCGTAAGTCCATAACTATTGATGACCAAAGCTTATTTAAATTATTTTGAAACATAGATAGACTATTATGTTCTATATTGATTCCTAGATATTTAACCTCATAGGTAATTTTAAAGGATACGTTAGAAAAAAGATACGGTTTATGAGCCAAGGGATTTAGGGTAAGAATATGTGTTTTACTCGAATTAATATGATAACCAGAGGCAGATGAGAACTTCTCTATAGAATCTATTATCTTATTCAAATCAGTATTGGGAGTTTGAAAATAAATGACTAAGTCATCTGCGAAAGCAGATAATAGTATATTAGTATTTAATAACCTAGGTACTTTACAGGTAGAGTTTTGCACTAAGTATAATAACAATGGTTCTAAATATAAGTTAAAGAGAAAGGGGGAAAGAGGACATCCCTGTCTGGTACCATTTGTTATTTTAATAGGATTAGACAAAGTTCCATTAATATTCATTATAGTGGATGAATTCTTGTATAAAGTTTTAACTAGGTTTATAAACATAGAGGGAAAGTTGAAACAAATCATGGTTTGAAACAGGAAATCCCAATTCACTCTGTCGAAAGCCTTTGACGCATCAAGAATCAAAGAATATATCGGATTGTTCATAGATTTAGAAAAATGGATCATTGATTCTAGAGATAAAGTGTTATCCCATGAATGTATATGAGACATAAATCCTGTTTGGTCAGGAGAAATAATTGAAGGCAGCACTTTTTTCAATCTGTTAGCAAGGATGGAAGCTAGAATTTTAATGTCTATATTGATTAATGAAATGGGTCTATAATTATGAGGATCTGTATTGACTTTATTATTTTTCAAGATTAATATAGTTTTAGATATGTTCCAATGAAGGTCTGATATATTATTTATTTTTATAAAATTATAAACTTTGAGAAGAAAGGGGGCAAGTGTTAATTTAAATGTTTTGAAAAATTCAGCCGTAAAACCATCAGGGCCAGGAGATTTGCTAGGTTTTAGTCTATCTATGGAATCAGAGATTTCCTGGATAGTTAAAGGAGCTGCAAGGGCATTCTGCTGAACAGTATTTAACTTAGGAAATGTAATAGAATTTAGAAAGTTATTTATATGATCTTTGGTTATGAGATTAGAAGATTTAGAATATAAGTCAGTATATAGAGAAGTAAATATTTGCATAACTTCTCTATCTGTGTTAAAGATATGATTCTTATAATGTATCTGTGATATTCTAGGTCTATTAAAATTATTTTTAATTATTCGTGCTAAAGGTTTGGATGGTACTTGAGCCCATTCGGAATAGGTGGCTAGAAGTCTTTGCTCTAAAATAGACAGATTATCTTGATGTAAAAGAAGTAATTTTTTTTGAGAGTTTAAGATTTGGTTGTAACTAACGGAGCTAGGGTTAGTTCTATAATTATTTTCTTGGGATTTAATCTTTTGTTTAAGGAATTGTTCTTTCTTTTTATATTGTTTTTTTTAAATACGAAGCTTTATTTATTAACATGCCTCTTAATCTTGCTTTACAGGCAGCCCATTGAATATCGTAAGGTATAGAAGTTGTATCCAGACTATTTTCCATTTCCTGTATTATTTCAGAACTTAGTAATTGGATTTCTTTATTAAAGAGCAGATTATTGTTTAACGTCCATAGGCTATGTTTGGGCATTTGCATAGAATTTGAAGTAAGATTTAGTCTTAGGGAAATTCTCGAATGGTCAGACATAAATCTAGGTTCAATATAAAAATCTGTAACCAAATGTGTCATGGTGTCTGATAATAGGAAGAAATCCAGTCTAGACCAGGTGCTGTGACATTTAGAAAAATATGTATAAATATCTTTTTTAGATGAGTAATTTGTGAGTTGTAAGGGGTCTATGAGATTAAAATCTAGTATCAATTCTTCAAGGGCTATAGATGCTTGGTAATTATATGAGGCCGAGTTACTAGTTCGATCCATAACTGGGTTGATAATAGCATTCCAATCTCCACCTGCAATGATATAATGATCTGTGAAAACGGAAAGAATGTTATAAATTTGAAGAATAAAAATATGCTGATTATTGCAAGGGTCATAAAGATTTAGTATTAAAACAGGTTTATCAAGATTGTGTATATTAGTAGTAAAGTAACACCATCTACCATTAGTATCAAAATCCTCCTTAATAATGGTCCCCTGAAAGTTTTGTTTAATTATAACAACTACTCCCCGTGAATTAGAAGTATCACCAGACACTATTATATTTTTAATCCACTTTTTGTTTCTTACACTATACCAATCCTCTCTAGACACATGAGTCTCTTGTAAAAAGCAAATACTAGCTTGTGATTTATAAATTAAATGGAATATTAATGATTTCTTGGCTTTGTCATTCATCCCTCACACGTTCCATGAGTCAATATTTAAAAAACTAGCCATATATAAATAAGGAACAAAGAGAAATTAAGCCGATAAATTGTAATAATAATGTAATAAAGGATTTGGGATGTTTATACATATTAAGGCTATTGTAAAGGTCACCGATGTGGGCAAAGTTATCTAATATCTTTGTGCCAATGAGTTTCCTCGTCCCCCCCCCAGGTGCCTAACCACCTAAAACTAACTAAAGAAGAAACATACCGACACAAAAATGAAAGGTTTAAACCCCAGGCTACCAACATTACTAAATTAGAAGAAAAAATCTTGTAATTAGTCCTAAAAAGGACTAAAAGTGCACTTATTATACTATACATATATACATAACTACAGAAAACAAGATAGCCGTCAAAGTCTAACCCCATAAAATCCAAATTCACAAAGCTCCTATATAATAAGTTAAAATCTTTGCTAATGATAGGCTAATTATACAAACACATCTAACTAATTAAATCAAACTAAAGTATAATATTTAAGTCCCGATAAAGTTCAACAAAGACTTAATGCATATGATATTTTAAATAACATTCCGTGAGTATGAAGTAGAAAAAAAAAAAGTAGATAAAAATAACTCACGCTTAATCACAAAAGTTTTAGAGTCTTTCAAATATATAAATGATACTAAGGAATAAACAATTCTATTTGTTTTTATCAAGTGCAGCTATGTTACAGAATTTGACTCACATTAAAAAAAAAAAAACTGTAACAGCATAAAACAGAATGTTCATAATTTCTATATATCTATTATCAGAAGGGACTATAACTATTTTCAATTTGGTTTGTGAGTTTTTAAATATTCTCCAACAGAAATATAATCAAAATACATCTCTAACTAGGCAATAAATAAAGAACAAGGAATCTCAATGAAACATCATCACTAAAAATATAGAAATCACGTGAGAGCCTAGATAGGAGAGTAAATAGTATAACAAATATATATAGATTGTATTGAATAGCAAACATAAACTAAAAGTACCATATTATAAACTATATAATGTAATTAGAACTTGCTGCAATTCGAGCATCAGAGGTTCTAAGCTATACAACTATGCAATGTGAGAAATATTAGGTAAAGGATTTAAATAAGTTGTACCATCGTTAAGTAATGGCAAAGTAGACGTCAGAAGTTAATAAGCATACTAACTCAACAAACCCCTTCAACCTCCTTCCAGATACCATTATGAACCATCGAGAGGGAATGCAAGTATAAGAAAGGTTATGTACATCCAATCAAGACATAACAATGTATATACTGTATAATCCTAATAGTATATATGATATAACATTACTAAACTACAAGTGAAACATAAACATTGCGATATACTGCCAAAACTTAACTTAATGTAGGAAAAAACAAAATATCAACACAACATGTCAAATATAAAATTTCAAGTAGAACAACATAAAAACTATGTAGTATAAATACACGTTAAACTGTTACCTGACGAGACACTATGCTAACATATAATTCCACCTTACATTTTGAAAGTCCAGCATCAAGAGTTAGCACACATCTAACTGAGAAATATGGCTTTATAGCAACAGGCTTATCCACGCACACAACACCGAGTTTGTCAAGCAAACCAAAGGACTCATCTAAAAAAAAAAACGGGTATTCTTCATGTGATCTCACTGAAAAGAAAATTGCTTACATGTTAAAATTTGGCGCTACTTTCAAACACCAAATGACTCTAGAGGCGTATCAACCATCATAAGTGTTGATGAACAAGTAAATGTTATCTGGCCTCGGTTTGAAAGAAAGAAAAAACGTAAAAGGCGGAAGTCAGCAAAAGGAGCGAAAATTGAAAACACCATCTGCATCTCGCTGCTCTTATGGATCTTGATCAAAAACTTCCAACTGCCAAATGACTATATTACAGAGATACAGGTATGACACACCCTAAAGTATGACATTAGCACTAACTTTAAGGAGTTTTATTATCGCTGCCAGTAACTCTCTAGAAGAGCTGCTAGCGACACTAAGCAGGCTATGCCACTATTGTTGACAAGCTTCTGCCGTTGTTATTTAATAACACATAAACTATTAAAGATTACCTTTAACCATGAATCCTGACATGTTTTAACAGTTGCCGACACTATTTTAGACAAGCCCATGGCATGTAGCAGATATTAAAACAGATGCTAACAATAATTTTGCAAAGCTCTAAAAAAAAAAAATGAATGAAAAGCCATTCTAATACATAAGAATAACTGCAATCGTGTGAGATTAAGAGTCAATGGATGGGAATTTCTTAAAAGCACTTGTAAAGATGATCTTCGCTTCCTGGGTATCTTTGGCAGATTATCTTTTATCTTTGTAGGTGAAGGACAGGATGTTGGGATATCGCATTTGAAACTTAATTCCACGCTCTATCAGATCAGAGCAGAAAGGAGACAGTTTCTATTTAGTTTTATTTGGGGAGGCAGATCCTGCGAAAAAGTAAGTCTGTGTTGGTTCCAAATAAACTGCTTTTTGATTCTGGCTGCAGACAAAATTTTTTGAGTGTCTTGAAAGTTAAGCAATTCTGTGTATACAATTCTTGGTGTATTTGATTCGTGACGGACACTCAGAGCTCTGTGCGCCCTTTCAACAATTAAAGTATCAGCACTGACTTCTTTATCGAGTAAAGCCACAAAGATTTGTTTGGTTATTGACAGAAGATTTTGATTCTCATATGACTCAGTCAGACCTCTAATTATAATGTTATTACGACGACTACTCGCCTCTAAGTCTAGTACTTTAGCCTGAATCTCAGCAATATGGGTATCTTTTGCTTTTAAATCAATGTCTATATTTTCCATCTTTATTTCCATGGCTTGGTTATTACTTTCAAGTAAATCCAGTCTATCAGTGATTTGTTTAAGCGTTTTTCCGAAGTCTGTGAATTGTTCTGAAAAGCCTTGTATGGCAGAGTGAATTGGTTGTAGTGCCTGTTTAAGTTCTTCAAGGTGAAAATTAGTGTCAGTTTTTTCTTTGGTATTAGCTTTAATAATATCAGTACCTTGTTTAGATGTCCTTAATCTCTTGGACCCAGTGTCCTTTTCAGGTGAAAGCATGGAGGAAAATTTGGCCTTGGTTGTTTGCGTTCCCATGGTGTCTGAGTTACCTGCCATGCCCGGAAAACAGCAGTGGTGACAGTTACACAAACTAGGATAGAAGACTACTGTATGCACGTGTTGAAAAAACACTCGAGGCCAAGAGAAGTTTGAGGTAAAATAATGAATATAGTTAAAATTTTACCACAAAAAATAGAAACAAAATACAAAGTAGATATCCTTCAAGCTTCCTAAAAAAAATTCTGTGGAGAAAGTCAACTACACACTGGTTGAAAAAGCCAGTAATTGCCAAGATATGAGGAGCTCTGTGAAAAGGGGGCAGTCTAGCTGGCGACCATCTTGGAATCCATTTTTGGTCTGTTCTTAAAATGTTTGGTTTTCCGGCAAGTTCTTGAGGATAATGAGAAACATTTGAGTTTCAGATATATCTTTCTGAAATAAAAGCTAATGCAAAATGTGTTATTCTATCAACTGATCAATTGTCTAAGTTTAGAAGAGCAATATTTTAAATATGTCCCTGATTTGCCCCCCAATATGTTTGTTTCTGACCAGAATTCCTGTGCTAAGACATTAAACGATGCAGTTTGTATAAATGTAAAGGAGCCCAAATAGCTGTTAATGTAATTATCTGATCCAATGGATGGCAGATGTGAGGCTAACTACTATAAATGAATAGAAGAACAAGATCATCAGTGCCACAAATGGATTTGCTGTGATGTTTTTTGAACAAGTCTAAGTAATGAATGTGTACATAGTATATGAACAGACTGGCACAAGATAGTTAAGATGCTAAAAGGTGGACCAAATGTGGCACAAAGGTCCTGTTGATAAAGTATGTGCGACATTTGGTATTTGGGGAATGCTGAATCAAAATGTTAATAACGGAGTTGATAACATTTTAAAACTAAAGATGATGTTGCTATTAATTCTACCAGCAAGGAAATGTACAAGTCTTTAGAATATTTAAAATTGTTACTTGTTCCTAAAATATACTGATTTTGACTTTGGCATCATTGTAACAAGGATTTCCTCAATCCCTGATGTGCACAAAGTAGGGATGGGTCTTCTGTTGATTTAAAAAGATCACATATTCACTTTGCCCTTTACATTACACTGCTAGATGTACAATATACTGGGAGTATTATAATTTTCCTGATTTGTAAACTACTACTAATTATATAATTTATGCATACAAGATAAACCTCCATCTTCCAGAGTTATAATTTATATCAACACCCAGCAATTAAGTCCTTGTTTAAACTGACATCTAAATTGGTGCCTTATGGAAAAGGTGCATTGTCCTTTAAAGCAAAATTACGCGAGAGCAATATTACTTGTCAGTTATGCTATGAAAAGCTGAATTAATTAATGTGGAATAATACCAAGGCTTCTATCTATTTAGGAGTCAATAAGCAGTACTTCAGATTCATTGCACATATATTTAAGCTAGTCCACCACTCTCACCTCATTTATGTAACTGTAAATGTGAGGAAAACAGCAGAGGCAATTTAATGTCTTAATTATTCTAATTTATTTTATACATATTTATATATATATTTTATATTGTGTCACTTAGAAATCCTATTGAAGCATACCTCTCAACTGTCCAGATTTTTGTAGAATGTCCAGATTTTAGCCTCGTGTCTTTGGTCTGTTCCTCATAAAATATGGAGTTCTATTGCAAATCACTGAGGGTTGAAGTCACTGAATGATGACATACATTTCAGTTTCATATTTATATTATTCAGAAAATGCATGCTAACACAAGTCCTATTATTCTTCTAAGTTTATAAGAAAAATATTTTATATTTGTCCCTATTTTTGGGCTTTTGTCCCCCTGCCATTTTAGGTTTTGTCCAGATTTCTTATGTTAAGAGGTATACATTGAAGTTGCACAGGAAGTCTATGAATGTATATTTCTATGTATCTGTGTGAGAAGTGAGTATGGGAAAGGAGACGAGAAAAACTCTAACTTTCTTCATAAATTTATAAAATTATCAGTCCAGCTGCAGTATTCTGAGATAAATTCCATCAATAACTTTGCTCAGTAAGCTAAAATATTTACAGCAAAATGAAACAGGAGCCCGGTAAGCCAGCTAGTGGCATAAGTATAGCAAATTACTGCTGAGAAATGTCAGCACCCATGCAACATGAAATTTTCGGCATTCTGTGGTCACTTGAACTAGAAGGCATTCTTAGTAACATAAGAAGGACAATGATTTTAAATGAACTGCAAAATGTGCAGATGGTTATGTACTAGGGACAACTGGTAGTCTGCTTAATAGCATGGATGCAGTTATATTCTTGTGGGGTAAAGAAAAAAAGAAGGCTACTGGCTCTGTCTTATAAATAACAGCTGCTGAATTTTGTGTCTAGTGCTTTCATCGACTAAACAATGAAAATTTTAAATAAAAAAAAATGGACTGGGCTGCATTTTTCAATTCTCTGTTTCATTATCACTTTTGCTTATTTATTTTTTCTATCAATAAACATTAAGATTATTCTCATTGTTTTATTAATTTATAGTCAGAACTTTGGAGAACAATAGAAAGATATATAGAAGAGTTAAATTATACCAAACACAGCTCAAGTAGTATGCCATTCATGTAACTAATTATATACAGGAATCTGCATGGGTACTAAAGCAGGGACCTATGCATATTAATTCATAAAACTTGTTTTACAACAATTTTATACAAATTATTCAATGGTGTTTGCCTAACAAACAATGAATACCTTATGCTGATACAGGAAATTTAAAATCTTGAAAGGAAAATCTAAATATGAGGGTTGATCTGCTAGTGCTAAGATGTGCATGTCCAGCAGGTTTTTGTGTTTCTTTTTTCCTTATTTGCTAATAATGATGTGTATACTTGGCCACATGCTGCAGCCTCAAAGCCATGCCTAAGACTGCCTTGTGTGCTGAATGAATGTGATTTGTTTTAAAAGCTGCATATGGATTCAATATCTAAGGTCTGCTGAAAGAATGAGTATAGAGCTGACAGATGCCTCTGATTTAACCATTTTCTTTCTTATTTACATTTTTGTTAATTTGTTTTCCAGGTAAGTGAAATTGATCCTTTTTGCACCATTTTCATCCAATACCTGGACCACAGCAGAAAGGTAAGAAAATTAAGGTGCTCAATTTCCCCGAAGGCTAAATGATGAAAATGCAAAAAAAAAAAAAAATAATAATAATAATAATAATAACAATAAATAATTAACTAATTATTGCCATAATGTGATGTAAAAAAAGTTATCAGCAAACTGACAGGAAGAAAAATGACAATACGGGTTCCAGAGGTGTGAAAACATGTAATGGAGGGGGATATATATATATATATATATATATATATATATATATATATATATATATATGGGTCTGTGTTAAAACATCTAAAGTTCAGTTCATCGAACTGCACTTTCACGAACCCACTTTAGCGAAAGTGCATAACATTGAACATGCACTTTCGCTAAAGTAAACAAAGCAAAATTAAAAAATGCACACAAAAATAAATGTAAACATCACTATGCAGGGGGCAAGCCCCCTGCACCCCCACACCCTCCTACTTTAATATTCTAACTCCGAGATCGCACTACAGTGGGGAAAAGGGAATATTCCCTTATCCCCACTGTACCGCGATCTCCACAAAAGATTTATTAGTTGTACATCAACAGAATATGTTGATGTACAACTAACAAAACATGCAAACTGCATGTGTTTTCATTTTTTTACTTTGTTTTAGCGAAAGTGCATATTCGATGTTATGCACTTTTGCTAAAGTCAGTTCGCCAAAGTGCAGTTTGATTAACTGTACTTTCGACGTTCTGACAAGGACCCATATATATATATATATATATATATATATATATATATATATATATATATACATATATATATATATATATATAATTTATTTATTTATTTATTGACATTTGTTTACCAGGGAGGTCTGACTGGGCTCAGTAGCCCCTTTTCAGTGGAGGCCTGGGGAGAAAATCTCCACATACAAGAAAATATAATACATTACACAGAAACAGTTCTAGTTGTTTAAAATTTAATGTACATATGTCTTGATTTTACACAAGATGAAGAAGAACTTGTGAGAAACTAGTGGCTTATCAGCTGTCAGTACAGAGTTTTCCACAGTTATACAGTCTTTCACTTCATGCCTTGAAGTATTATATAGTCTCTTTCTGGTTCAGATTATTAGTTGAAATATTTATATAATGTGTAATTATAATTTTGAATGCAAACAAATCATTGTTATGAGCAACTGCAAATCTGTATGCTGACTGGGCTTGTGAATTGCTGTTCGTTATTGCGTCCAAGTAGACAACACCTAGGAAAATTATATACATATTATAATTATATATTTTTATACTAATCAAGTATAAATACATAAAAATGGTGGTACTTAGTTCGAAACATTATGTATGCTTTCATTTGATATTGTGGCATTCCCATATAAAGTCCTCCAGGTTTGTGTTGTAAAAGAAAAATTAATATGGCACTCTTACATAGTTCTACATGAAAACTAAATCACAGTATCTCAGTTACTGAACACTCTATTTAGGTCCAAAGTCTTTCCTGAAGTGCATGATGATTCAGTCTGTGAAAAGATGATCCCCACCAATTCTAAGTGGACATTGCCTAAAAATTGAAATAACTTACACTTCCTCTTACACCATTACACAAGTCAAAAATGACAAAAAAAAAAAAAAAAAAAGACCTACAATAATAATGTACAATATCTTGTTTCCTAAAAGTACAACATGGAATGTAGAGTGAAAGCACAATGTGAAATGCAGTGTGTGAGTGATAAACTGAGAATAAAAGCTCACAACAATAACCTCTAACATTTAATTGCCTAAATGATTAACATAGAGTTCTGAAAGTGATCATATGAATATATAAATACAAAAATAGCTACAATAATATATTTCTATATGTTACTTTTACACGCACATACTATATCTCATTGCAACTCACAAATATAAAGATGCGTTCACCAATTACAGCCATTTAACTATGTAAGGAACAGCTAGACATCTGTGACCAAATTAATGAATAAATGCACAACACCTCAAGTAATATATTTCACATTGTTGTTGTCAAATGCAGAGTGCATCATCTTATAACCATACATAAATTGACACACACATACATGCACACATAGATGTACCCACAAATGATCAGTGTATTGACTGTATACATGCAGATGTCTGATTGTGATCAAATTAATAAATATATGTTTAAATAATAGCCACAGTCATGCTGCCAGACATGTTTGCTGCAAACTATTGTAGCCCCCTAAAAATGCATAGGTGTCCATACCAGTTATGTCCACTTTGACTGTATACATCTCAGACATCTAACTGCAACCAAATGAATTAGTAAATAATAAAATAGCTACAGTGATATATTTCACCTCACTGTTGTTAGACACATACAGGACAGTCCAATTCAACCTCCAGACACATAGATGAAATTGATGATGGCAGCAGTTTTATTAACTGTATGTCCAACAGATGTCTGATTTTGATCAAATGAGTGAATACATAAATAATTGCCATAGTAATATTTCAGTTTATTGTCTCAGTTGCATACATTGCAACCCATTGCATTCCCCCCAAATGATGATCCAGTGAAGTCAAGGCACTTTATTGACTGTTTACTTATCAGAAGTTTCCTTTTGATAATTTGAAAGGAAAAATAAATAAAGAGCCACAGAAATATATCATAGTTCATTGTTGCTAGATGCACACAGGACCAACCCTTTTACCCCTTCTATATGCACACATGCACCTACATGAGCACACTATGTACTGCACTGAGCAATGTGGAATCATGACTTTGCAATATGCAAAAAAGAATAGTGGTGAGGTGCATCATCAAAGTTTTCTCCCTTATAATTTATTTTCATGTACAGCAGCTGGGTAATCACTTAATGGATAACAGGATCAGTTATTTTGTTTTATATATTTAATATATTTAAACCATCACCTACCCTACCAGAACCCATAAATCTAGCAACAAACAAACTACCTTAGACTGGATACTAGTCAACAATAGTCCCCAATCATATAAAACAGGCATACTTCCTGATGATATTAGTGACCACTCTCATCTTTATAACCAGACAAAAGACCACAATTCCCACTCAAATAAATTTTATAACCATCCGGAACAAAAAAAAAGCTTAACCTAGTTAACATCAAGCAGAGCTCAAAGCTTGCATTTGGTCACCCCTAAAATATCTACCTCTCGATGAAGCAGTCTCTTACTTTAACAATAAATTCTTACAAATCCTTGAGCACCATGCCCCCTCTCATACTGTTAGAATTAGGAACAAACCTGCTCCTTGGCTCTCAAATGAGACAAAGCAAAAAAATGCGACTGAGAAATAAAAGCTGGACAAAATGGAGAAATACTAAAAACCCAACTGATCGTTTAAAATTTAGACAGCTCAGGAATGCCTCAAAAAATCAATATTCCTTGATAAGTAAAACTTTTAGCTGTAATTCCAAGAAACCCAACATTAAAATCCACAAAGTTTCTGGGCAGGAATAAATAAATTGCTCCATCCTGGTCAATCCAAAACACCTACCCCCTCTAATTTGACTCAAATTTCTCCCAACCAAATTGCTGATACTTTTAACAAATTCTTCTTGGAAACTGTTCAATCCTTAGCTAACAGCTTACTACCTGTTACCACCATTGAGTCACCACTGCCAACCAACTTACCCCACTTATTGCATCTGCAGCCTGTTCCAACATCTGTCATACACACCCTATTTCTTAAACCTAAACCATGCACTCCATCAGCTGACCTCCTCCCAGCTGGAGTACTTGCCTACCCTATTTCCATCTTAATTAACAGAACCATTACAGAAAGTTCCATACCATCTCTCTGGAATGTCTCGCATATTATCCCATTGCATAAGGGAGGTAACTCAAATGAACTCTCAAACTTCCACCCATAGCCCTACTTCCCCCCTTAGTAAAAATTATGGAGAGATGTATTCATTGTCACCTACTTGATCATCTCCTCCAAAAATCACTTACTTGTGGATTGCCATCATGGTTTTAGGCCTTCTCATAGTACTACAACTGCTCTCCTATACTTTTCAGACTGCATAAGTAAAAATTGTAACAATAGCTTGCTGTCTTCAGTCCTCCTTACTGACCTCTCCAAAGCATTTGACATGGTTAATCATCAGTTATTGTCAGATATACTTAAATTTCTTTCATTAGATACCCAGACAGTCAACTGGTTCAAGTCCTACCTAGGTAATAGACAACAGGCAGTCCTCTGGGACAATAAACTATCTTCTCTGCTCCCTATCACTCTTGGAGTCCCACAAGGCTCTATTCTAAGACCCCTCCTTTTTACTATTTTCATAAATGATCTGAAAACCTCCCTTCCACAAACCGCCTGCATACAATATGCTGATGACTCAACATTAATAAGTGCCTCCTCTGCTTCTTCAGAACTTCAGACCAGTTCCCAAAAAGTATTTACCTTAGTTGAAAACTGGTTCTATCAACACTGTCTCCTCCTTAACCCAAAAAAAAAACTAAATTGATATTGTTCTCTCCCACTCAGAAGTCCCCTGCTATTAACTTCACAGTTACATCCAATAATGGTACTGTAATAACATCTGACACAACCACTAAACTTTTAGGTGTAATTTCAGGTTGGCATAATGTCAACTTTGACACACATATTACCCTAACCTTTAAATCAGTTAATAGAAAACTTGGTTTCCTCTACAGACATAAACCCTTTCTCACAGCTTCAACCAGGAACGCTATTGCCCAAACTCACTTAATCTCCACCCTTCTCTACGCCTCACCAATTTATACAAACCTATCCAAAAACAATCTTAATAAGTTGGCAACATCTTATGATAACATGGCCAGATTTGTTACTGGTGCCCCTTTTCAAACCCACCACTGCCAAAATCTTAAACTGCTAGGATGGCTGAAATTACAAAACCAGATTCTTATCCAGCAACTTACTATTGTTCACAAGATGTTACATCTTTGCATAGACACTCCCATACTTTGTAACCCTGTCAGCCCATATAAAAATCTTACAACCCTACGATCAGCAAATAGGGCACTAGTTACTACCCTAAAATCCAACAACAAATCTGGAGTTCCAAGTGAACTAGCATCCTTCTCATCTACCCCAATTTTCAAGAAGCAACTAAGAATCTTACTAAAATCCCAATGGCTATGCCCATCTGCAAATCCTGACTGGCACTTTCTCCTCTTGCATGACCACCCTTACTGTCTATAACATTTATTTTCATTTGTTTTTTTATTCTATATTGATTTCTACACTTCCTATGGTTTCCTTTATGGACAAAAAAAAAAAAAACGTATTAATTATTTACCTGAAAACTTTTACTCTGTACTATTTCTTCATTTGAATCACCAGCCATTTCTGGTATGCTCTGTCATGGCACTGTGTAATTGATCTGTATATAACATGTTTTAGCTATGTCACATAATAATTATATTGTTAATAGCCACAGTTAATTCTCTTTGTAATTGTTTTTAATGTATGGAGATTTTCTCCCCGGGCCTCCGCTGAAAACGGACATATATCCAGTCGGACTATCCCGGTCAACAAATGTAAAATAAATAAATAAATATTATACCATTAGCAACAAAAAAAGATTGTACCTAAACCAAAGAATCATGCATGGAGCAGTTAAAAATAGAAAAAGAAAGTAAATCTTATAAGCAATCCAATTATGCTTCAAAAACTTTTTTTGATCATCAGTGTAAAAAATAGACACTGTGATTTTGTCCTTATGGCATTCTTAGTGCAATATAAAAACAAAGTGAAGCCATCTTATTTTATATAAAGCTAAAATAATCATGTGATCCAGTCATGATCTCAAAAGAACTATCAGTGAAAGGCTCATTACATAATTATTACTGTGAATGCAAAGATAGTATTAACATGCTGAATTGTTGGGCAATGCTTAATGCTAAAAAAAATTGGAAACTTCATTAGTGATAACACATGAATACAAATAACTATTAAGAAGCCATATGTACCATATTTATAACAACAATCTTGGCAAAGATAAGGCATACGTTGAGAAAATAATATGTAAAATGTAATTAAATACTAGCAATTCTTAGAAAGCTGTCCATAAACCTACTTTTGTGTTTGAAAAAGTTTCACTCTAAATTATAGTCTGGGCATGAGCTAAAAGCAAGTCATACCATGTATTGCATTGGATCTAGGACTGCTGAATGAAACTTCAACAGTCCGAATCCACTATCACTGAACACACTTTAACGAAAGCACTTTCACTAAAGTGTGTTAAAAAAAAAAACAGTACATCTACTTTTACGCAGGGGGGCAAGCCCCCCCTGCACCCCCCATGTGGAGGGGCTGTGCCCTCACGCCCCCCCATGTTAATATTCTCACTCCGAGATAGTACTACAGTGGGGAAAAGGAAATTTTCCCTTATCCGCACCGTAGTATGACCGGCACAACAGGCATACTTACACGAAAATGCTGCTTCGGTGAAAAGCATTTTCGTGTAAGTATGCTCGCCCATTAGCGATTCATTGAAAAGTGTGTTCGTGAAAGAGTCCTAGACCCACTGCATTACATACAGTAATTGGGCTGTCCAGTCCAATATCCTATATGTGGATAAACGGTAAAAGATGGGACAGTATTTACAACTCTATTCATGCCATCAGTTATAAGTTATTCATAAATCAAATAAATTTTCGTATAGTAAGGATTGCTGTAATAGAACAGAATATATATTTGAGTAACTTTCTCTCCCTCTCTCACTCTATACGTGCACAGGCAGATGTATCCATAAATTACAGCCAAAATGAACATAACACACACACACACACACACACACACACACACACACATTTTATGAATTATTGGACCACATGCCATAATCTTGTACCCTCTTTATTTAATAGTGCTAGGATTGTGAGTGTTCTTTTTTGTGTAGCTTCCAGTGCAAACTGACTCCAAGCTTACATCAGCTGACTCCAAGCTTGCATCAGCTTCATGTGATGATAGCATCGAGTTTCTGAACCAACTGAACAAATTCTTCAGTAGGTTTGATACTGACAACAAAACAACAGCATACAGAATTCCTGAAGACAAGGATGCAGGGGTGCTGAGCTTCAATGCAATCAATATCAGCAGAACCCTAAATTATGTTAATCCGAGGAAAGCAGCTGGCCCTGACAACATCATGGGCAGGGTACTAAGGGAATGTGCAACAGAACTGGCTCTAATACTCACTACTGACATCTTTAACACCTCATACCATCTAGCCAGTGTTTCAAAATGTTTCAAGGAGATGACTATCATTCCTCTACCCAAGAAACCACAGCCAACAACTCTAAATGACTACTAACCAGTTGCTTTGACCTTGATAGTAATGAAGTGCCTGGAGAGGCTGGTCAGGGATCATATAGCCTCAACCTTACCTGTGCCACTCGACACACTCCATTTCACATACAGGACAAACCGCAGTACAGGTGATGCCATCTCACTAGCTCTCCATGAAGCACTGAACCACCTAGAAGGCAAAAAACTGCTATACAAGACTGCTATTAATCAGTTTCAGTTCTGCCTTCAACACTGTCATTCCTCAGAATCTGATATTGAAGCTACTTCAACTGGGCATAGACTCTCATTTATGCAATTGGATTCTGAGCTTCTGTACTGACAGGCCTCAAAAGGTTTGTGTGGGAGACAACAGCTCCAGATGTATCATCCTGAACACAGGAGTACCGCAGCAGTGTGTTTTAAGCCTTCTCCTTTTCACTCTACTGACACATGACTGCATGGCCAGACATGAGATGAATAGGATCATCACATTCACTGATGACACCACTGCTATAGGCCTGGTCAAAGGTGGAGAGGAAGAAGCCTACAGGAATGAGCTTGATCAACTACTGGTCTGGTGTGACAACAACAATCTAGCACTGAATGTCAGCAAGACAAAGGAGCTGATTGTTCATTTCGGAAGATCTGAAGTACCACACAAACCTCTAGTGATGAAAGGGTCAAGTGTACAAAGTTTTTGGGTGTTCATATCATGGAGAACTTATCCTGATCAGTCTATGTATCCAGCACAGTCAAAAAAGCTCAGCAATGCTTGCAATTTCTAAGGAAACTTAGGAAGGCAAAATTACCAAGCTCCATACTTCAGACCTTTAATAGGGGCACCATTGAAAGTGTCCTGACCAACAGCATTACTGTCTTGTATGAGAGCTGTAACAGTCAGGATAGGAAGGTTCTCAAGAGAGTTGTAAGGACAGCAGAAAGAATCATTGGCACCTCCCTTACACCTCTGGAAGATCTACACAAATGCTAGTGCATTAACAAGGCCAAAAAGATTTCCAGCGATCTAACACATCCTGCCAATGGTTTGTATACTTGCCTCTCCTCCAGAAGGAGATACAGAAGCCTGCATTGTAAGACCACCAGACTAAATAGCAGTTTCTTTTCACTCTCTATTAGACTGTTGAACTCTTGGGAAAAACGAAGCATGGGTCTGTCGAAACACTCAACCACTTCTGTTACATAACTAGCCTATCAAGTGGCTTATTTTATGGATGTGCAATAACCAAGTGCAATACTAAGGTAGCTCACCTACACGCTGAAGGACTGTAAAGTGCAATATACAAACTGTGCAATAATTCAGTCTGTTCATAGATATGCTGCTATTGTTTCAATTTTACTTTGACAATATTACCTTCATATTGTTCCTTGTCTTCTGTTCTGGGGTGGGTGAGGGTCACTGCCGTCCTACTTTATACTTACTAATTGCTACTTATTAAATTTCTACTGTGATATTTTATTATTTTTTCTCTGTCTATATGTTTAACTGTTTCCTGCATTGAGAATGAAGCATTGTAATTTTGTTCAGCTACACTGCTGTGTTGTTCTGAATGATGTTTTCTTTGACTTGACTTTCTTGTCTGAATGATTATGCCTTTGTACGTGTCGGCATTCTGTGTGTTTCAGTAAATGTACAGCGCACTGAATTATCCCTTTAGCTATGACCTCTCCATCTATGTTTTACTATTATTGTTTATTTATTTATTTATTTATTTATTTATTTAAATTTGTTGACCGGGAGTGTCCGACTGGACGTAGGTCCATTTTCAGTGGAGGCCCGGGGAGAAAAGCTCCACAGTAAAATAAACAGACAGTAGTTACATTGGATTACATAGCGATTAACAATTTAACATAGCAATTACTTACAACATATTTACAGATGAAGAACATAGTACATCAGTAGACAACTAGAATCTTTATCTGTGAAGTACATAACAGACATTAACAAATGTTACAATGAGAAGTTCCTGCTGTATAAGTACTAGGCTTATGAGCATCTGAGCTTGCTATAATCAAGGTAGTTAGTGGAGTGGAAAGAAAGGTAGTGGTTGGATGGGGTGGATGATATTAGAGTGGGAGTTGCAAGGCATAGCCAGCATGTTTTTAGGTGCGCTTTTAGTAAAGTTTTGAAGTGGGTGCATGATGGTACGGAGGTAATTGCGGGTGGGAGTGAGTTCCGTAATTTGGCTATGGCGCAAGAGAATAGTGCTTCACCAGCAGAGTTATTGGCTTTAGTGATCTGCAAGTGATTTTTGTTGCTGGATCTTAGTGGTCTGGTGGTGCGATAGGGTTGGAGTAGATTCTGGAGGGATGGGACATTTAGTGGATGGTTTACTAGTTTGTGGGCGAGTGAGAGTTGATACCACTGAAGGAGGTGAGGGAGTTCAAGCCAGCCCAGTTCAGCAAGTGAGAGACAGTGGTGACTACGGTAGGATGCCCCTGTGGCGAATTTGGCGATTTTGTTGTAGCAGGTCTCTAGCTTGTTTAGATCACATTGCCTTAGGTTGGTATATATTGGAGAGGCATAAAGTAGGGTGGAGATAAGGTGGAATTTGCTATTGAAATCTTTGCTGCTTTGGTGAGAAATTGCTTATTTCTGTATAACGCTCCTAGTTTTTGTGGACTTTTTTATGGTCATGGATATGTGAATGTCAAATTTTAGTTTATTGTCTATTTCCACTCCTAGCAATTTTGTGTGTTCAGTTGGGTATATAGTGGTGTTGTCTTTTGCTGTGATGTTAAAGTGAGAGTTGTTTTGAGTATGTTTGGTGGGTTGGAAGATGAGTAGTTTAGTTTTGTTTGGGTTGAGTATTAATTGGGCATCGGATAACCATGTTTCAACAGAGGAAAAGAGAAAAAGAAATAAATAAAAAAGAAAAGAAAACAGAGGAAAATTGTTTACTGTTGCATCCTACTGAGGCGATATATGTGTGAAACCATCTGTATGGATTGCTCTGCTTTCCCAGACTACAGGTTGCTCTCACTGCTTCCATTCCTCTTTGTTTATTTGGATATTCTCTTACCCATGTTCTGTAAACTCTGTAACCTTGTGTGTCTATATCCCGGGAATATTTTTTTGTATGCTAGGTTTGCGCTACTAAATTTCAGTCAAGATATTTATTGCTCCATCTTCAAAGCTACAGTTTCACGTAGAGTTTTTCTAATCTGTTGCATCATACTCAGTATCATCACATTTTTTGCTTTTGTCCTTTCAGCCGAGAGTACTGTGGTATTTTCCCCCAAAATGTCCCCCTTCTCATACCAGTATGCACTCTGATGACTATCTTAAACCTATTATCTAGGATCTCAATTCCCCCTTTCAGACAAATATAATCTGTCAATAAAAAAACACCAGAATGCCAGCAACGAAGAAAAAAACACCAGCTAGTAAACCAACGAGCTTTATTCTCTCTCTCTAATGAAGTGTATATCCTTGATGACTGCCTGCTGGAAAACCGCTACATGTTTATCCATAGGGGGGTTAAATGTAGATTTGTGGAATCTGAAATCAGATGATCTTTGAGAATTATCAATTTGATCCTGTTGTTTAAAAAAGAGTTTAAGGTTAATTTTTATGCAAAAGTCTATTGTGTCAGAAACAAGGATACTTTCGTCAATAAAAAAAACAGGTATAAAACCAAGGCCTTTATTCAATAGGGAATATTGATCATCAGTCAAGACATGTTTGGAAATGTTTAAAACATTATTACATAGATTATTCACTTCACTATCGACATAAACAGCTCTTCTAAGTTTGTTACCCCTGTGCTTCCTACCGGCCCTGTGTTTTTCCCCCTAAAGGGACCTCAGTCCTTCTGCCCCTTTTGGCATTTGGGGAATCACCAGTATTGGGTGTCTCCGTATCTGTGGCTGAGGATTCATCACCAGAACTGATATAACTGGACCCTTTCTTTTTGAGAATGGATCTTGGTCTCTTTCTACGTATAGAGGAACCATTCAGGTCAACCATATTTTGGACAGCATCTTTATATATATGTGTTATGTTAACCACAGTAACTACATGCTAAATACTATTCCATTTTGGGGTATTCCATCTATATTTGTTGCTTGTTGAACCTAATATCTGCCATTTAGGATTTCTAATATATATGGGAAGCTCTCTGTTGGTTTTATAACATATTTTTTCCAGGATAGATATAGAATATCACCCCAAGCATTTACATTTTTTTCACTAATATTTTTGATATAACCTGTATGGTTTATCATTATATCTTGACCATTGACATTATTTGATGTATACATAATATGGCTTGCTATCTATTAGACTTAGTTCTGTATGACTCATTATAGGATATTGATAATAGATAGCATTTGACCTCTATACCATAGGGCCAGATAGCCATTAGAGTTTGCCCTTCTGAATAATAATATAGGTATATTTTCAATATACATTTTTCTTTGTGTATTCAGACTGGGCTTTCATTTAATAAGATTGGCTGAATATCTTTTGTCAATGTATTTGAGTTTTCCATCTCTTATGTATAAAGATCTATTTGCAACTTCAGCTCCTTTGTGATTCAAATTGACTATTTGGTTTTGGAATATATTTGCTTATTCAACCCCTAGTATTTCTGTTACAGTCCACTTCACAATTGTTTATCCGGTTTGCTGCAACTTATTGTCATGGATCTTAACAAATTGCTTTCTGGTCTATGCTCCGGCAAGGATGATCTAAAAATTTTTGGTATAGGTACTGAACATACGGAATTGGATAACTTGGTGACTACTGATCCAGTTGACGGTTGCGAAAACTTATTTTTCAAATTAGGTAAACAAATTAAGATGCTCAGAACAAACATTTGGCACAACAAATTGTTTAAGGCATATCAAGCACAGAACATATCCCCTAGAGGATTGAGATGTAAAATCCAACCACTAGTGGGCACACCGGATGAAACTCTGTTGAAGGACTGGCAACAAGCACAACAGCATGCTGCCATGACTAGAGTTAATATTCTAGCCTCTTTTTATGAGAGAACAATACAGAGCAATATTAATGAAGTGGAACAAACATGTAATAGTCTTAAACAGTTTGAACAAGATACTAGTTTTCAGGGATGTCTAAGCAAATTATCTAAAGAAATTCCAACTTTGGAAAATAGTCTTAAGAACAAGAAATTGCACAAATTTGCCCAGGACAAAGATGATTATGACAAGGGCAAACAATTTGAATCACAAAGGGGTGTGAGGTTTGCTTATGGTACTAAGAATGGTTCCTCTATACGTAGAAAAAGACCAAGATCCATTCTCAAAAAGAAAGGGTCCAATTATATCAGTTCTGGTGATGAATCCTCAGCCACAGATATGGAGACACCCAATACTGGTGATTCCCCAAATGCCAAAAGGGGCAGAAGGACTGAGGTCCCTTTAGGGGGAAAAAACACAGGGCCGGTAGGAAGCACAGGGGTAACAAACTTAGAAGAGCTGTTTATGTCGATAGTGAAGTGAACAATCTATGTAATAATGTTTTAAACATTTCCAAACATGTCTTGACTGATGATCAATATTCCCTATTGAATAAAGGCCTTGGTTTTATACCTGTTTTTTTTATTGACGAAAGTATCCTTGTTTCTGACACAATAGACTTTTGCAGAAAAATTAACCTTAAACTCTTTTTTAAACAACAGGATCAAATTGATAATTCTCAAAGATCATCTGATTTCAGATTCCACAAATCTACATTTAACCCCCCTATGGATAAACATGTAGCGGTTTTCCAGCAGGCAGTCGTCAAGGATATACACTTCAATTTGGGTTCTGTGGATACTATGAGGCACAATATGTCTAGGAAGGAACAAATTGCACTTACACAACTCAGAAACAATAGATATTGTTATTATTTCCGCTGATAAAGGGGAGCGGTGGTTATGGACACTGAGTATTATGTGAATGAGGGCCTTAGACAATTATCCAACCATTATCACTACATGAAAATGGAGATTGATCCCACACCTAGTTTTGCTTCTGAGATTAATGGATTCCTTGAACAAGCGGTGGATTCTGGAATTATCTCTGATAAAACTAGAACTCATTTAATTGTCAAAGATCCTGCGAAACAACAACTCTATCTACTTCCTAAGATCCATAAGTCCATTCATCAGCCACCAGGTAGACCCATTGTATCCGGTATTGGGTCACTTACGGAACCCTTATCTGTATTTCTAACTGAAAAATTGAAACCATTATTAATATGTGTAAGAGCAAGAATCAAGGATACGACCGAATTTTTGCAGATTGTCTCCGAGTCACAATTGGACCCAGAATGGCTTAGGTGTACTCTTGATGTTTCATCACTTTATACCAGCATCCCTCATTGGGCGGGTCTCCAAGCCTTGGATTATTGGCTAAATAAAACTAATTTATACCCCCCAGGGATGAATACCTTATTATTGTGCATGGTGGAACACGTTCTTATGAAAAATGTCTTCTATTTTCAACAAAACTGCTATTGGCAACTACAAGGGACGGCTATGGGTGCATCTTTTGCACCCATTTATGCTGATTTATTTATGGGTTACATTGAGGACATGATTATATATGATCCTATGCACAACATCTACATACCGGAGATAGATATATGGAGAAGATACCTGGACGACTGTTGGCTTGTATGGAAAGGAGGTGAGGAATACCTCCATGAATTTATTCAACACTTGAATGGGAATATCTGGGGCATTGAATTCACTGTGGAATACAGTCAGAGTGAAATTAGCTATTTGGACGTTCATTTAACACGACAGAGAGATAATACTCTCAGAACATCTGTCCACAGGAAATTTCCACAGTATAATAATCTTTTGCATGCTGACAGCTTTCATCCTAAACATATCATCAGAAACACACCCAAATCTCAATTTTTGAGGATGAAAAGGATTTGTTCCTTAGTGGATGACCTTAGAAATCACCATATTGACTTGACTAAGAGATTTTTATCCAGAGGTTATTCAACACGTACCATTGAGTCAGCAGTCCAACTAAGTCATGATAAATCCAGGGAGTCTCTTCTCCAATACAACACCAGATCTGATAATAAGGAATCAGATGTATGTATATTTATTACCACCTTTGGCAGGAATAGTGCCAATCTAGTGAATATAATCAATACTCATTGGAATATACTTAATTCACATCCCCTGTTGGGAGATTATCTTGGTGAACGATGTTATTTTTCTTATAGGAAAGGCAAAACATTGGGATCACTTTTTTCACATTACAAAAAAACAAGGGCTATTGATGACACTCTCAGTCAAAGAACACTCACTGGGGATAACCTTATAGGTATTTACCCATGTGGACATTGCAGCTTTTGCAAATACATTTTTAAAACTACTACTTTCACAAGTAGGAATACTGGACAAATACATAATATACAATTCTTTTGGAATTGCAGTTCAGATTGGATCATATATCTTGCCACATGTACATGTCAAGCATTTTACATTGGCCAAACATCCAGACAGTTTCGTGTTAGGATTTCTGAACATCTAGGAGACATCAGAAACAAGAGATTAACCAATGCATTATATAGACATTCTATTAAACATCCCACGGCCAAATTTACATTTACTATCATTGATCACATTATTGGTAATCGATCTTTTAAAACAGGTTGGCATGACATTTTAAATGCCAAAGAAAAGAGGTGGATCATTAAACTTGGGGGGTTGTTTCCCCCTGGATTAAATGATAAATTATAACCTAAGTTCATTTGCATTGTGTATGTATGTTTATTACTTTATTAAGTTATATAATTAACAATTTTGCATCCCAGCTCACAGGTTTTTGTGGTTGGTATCCATTAACAGACATTTAATGTACAGATTTGTGGTTTGGGTCTGTATATATCTTTATGTATTTTTATTTTTATAATTATGGATATACCAGCTAACTATATTTTCTTACATTTTCTTTTACATTTTAGATATATTACATACAACTATGATAAAGCATTTGTATAACCAATACTTATTAATTTATGCCTTAGTTTTCATTCTATTGAATTCTCAGGAAGTGATGTCACATAAACCTACTAATTAATACTATATAAGATGATGTTGAATTGCTTTTGCTTACTGCACTACTGATGAAAGCCTTGCTGCTGAAACTGGTCTAGTTTCAGTCTTCAATAAACCTATTTTGGATCTTCCTTGGTGCTGGCAGTTTTTCTTTCTTGCTATAATCTAGGTAGTTAGTGGAGTGGAAAGTAAGGTAGTGGTTGGATGGGGTGGATGATATTAGAGTGGGAGTTGCAAGGGCATAGCCAGCATGTTTTTAGGTGCGCTTTTAGTAAAGTTTTGAAGTGGGTGCATGATGGTACGGAGGTAATTGCGGGTGGGAGTGAGTTCCATAATTTGGCTATGGCGCAAGAGAATAGTGCTTCACCAGCAGAGTTATTGGCTTTAGTGATCTGCAAGTGATTTTTGTTGCTGGATCTTAGTGGTCTGGTGGTGCGATAGGGTTGGAGTAGATTCTGGAGGGATGGGACATTTAGTGGATGGTTTACTAGTTTGTGGGCGAGTGAGAGTTGATACCACTGAAGGAGGTGAGGAGTTCAAGCCAGCCCAGTTCAGCAAGTGAGAGACAGTGGTGACTACGGTGGGATGCCCCTGTGGCGAATTTGGCGATTTTGTTGTAGCAGGTCTCTAGCTTGTTTAGATCACATTGCCTTAGGTTGGTATATATTGGAGAGGCATAAAGTAGGGTGGAGATAAGGTGGGAATTTGCTATTGAAATCTTTGCTGCTTTGGTGAGAAATTGCTTATTTTTGTATAACGCTCCTAGTTTTTTGTGGACTTTTTTTATGGTCATGGATATGTGAATGTCAAATTTTAGTTTATTGTCTATTTCCACTCCTAGCAATTTGGTGTGTTCAGTTGGGTATATAGTGGTGTTGTCTTTTGCTGTGATGTTAAAGTGAGAGTTGTTTTGAGTATGTTTGGTGGGTTGGAAGATGAGTAGTTTAGTTTTGTTTGGGTTGAGTATTAATTGGGCATCGGATAACCATGTTTCAACAGAGGAAAAGAGAAAAAGAAATAAATAAAAAAGAAAAGAAAACAGAGGAAAATTGTTTACTGTTGCATCCTACTGAGGCGATATATGTGTGAAACCATCTGTATGGATTGCTCTGCTTTCCCAGACTACAGGTTGCTCTCACTGCTTCCATTCCTCTTTGTTTATTTGGATATTCTCTTACCCATGTTCTGTAAACTCTGTAACCTTGTGTGTCTATATCCCGGGAATATTTTTTTGTATGCTAGGTTTGCGCTACTAAATTTCAGTCAAGATATTTATTGCTCCATCTTCAAAGCTAGTTTCACGTAGAGTTTTTCTAATCTGTTGTATCATACTCAGTATCATCACATTTTTTGCTTTTGTCCTTTCAGCCGAGAGTACTGTGGTATTTTCCCCCAAAATGTCCCCCTTCTCATACCAGTATGCACTCTGATGACTATCTTAAACCTATTATCTAGGATCTCAATTCCCCCTTTCAGACAAATATAATCTGTCAATAAAAAAACACCAGAATGCCAGCAACGAAGAAAAAAAACACCTGCTAGTAAACCAACGAGCTTTATTCTCTCTTTCTCTAACGGCTCGACTATACCAGTCTTCAAGGAGTAATAACATCTCAAACAATACATCTGCCTTAAATACACATCTCACTTAAATACATAATTACCTAATTAAGACAATAAAACAATTAAATGTACATCAAATAAAAACCTCCAGTTCATTTCAGCATTTAACCTCCGAGGGGCTAAAGTGTCAAACTTTAAAATATATACAGATTCTTTATATAACGGTACATTTTTAATATTACTTTCTTCAAATGGGGAAATATACACTTTCTCTAATATAGATCCACACAGACGTTCACTATTACCTCCATGAATTTGTTCAAAATGCATAGCTATTGGGTTTTCTTTTTTCTTATTATTAATATCCCTAACTTGTTCTAACAATTGGACTTTAAATGGTCTCTTGCTTTCTCCTATATAAAAGATGTTACATGGGCAACAGAGGGCATAAATAATCCCCTCTGTATTACAACCAAAACTTTCTTGGGGATGAAAAACATGACCATTAATTTTATGAATGCTTCCAACAATATATTTGCAGGCTTTACATCTGCCACATGGTGTTGTACCATATTTAACCAAACTTCTTGACACTTTGTTACAAGGAAGCATAAACCTGGTCTTAACTGTAAAGTCCCTCAAATTCCTTCCTCTTCTGTATGACATTATAAAGTATCCCCCAAGATTTAAATCTTTTAAGGACATAATATAGCCCCAATAGAATTTCAATAAATCAACTAACACTGTACTAAAACAACTAAATGCGGTAACAAAATACAAATCATTATGGTTATATTTTGCATATTTAGGTTCATAGGTTCATAGGTTTATACTAGGCTATCTGCCCTAAGGCATTTATAAGCCTAGCCCAAATTATTGTGGCTTACGCCACCCCTTATATGAAAAAATACTGTGCCCATTAGTTTGTTGTGCCTCTGTCCAGCAGTGACACAGAGATGATTCCTGGGGTAAACCTACGATCTCCCATCCACAGGTCTAGATTTCTCTTGAACAGAGTCAGCGAGGTGCTCTGCCTCACATGGACCGGGATTTTATTCCACAGCATAGGGAGTCTCTGAGTGATAAATCTATCCCTCCAGCACGTCCTATTTATATCCGTGCTAAGGTTTAAGTCGCTTGCTCTAATGGTTTTGGTGGATTTGGATTTTTTGAGGTGGAGCATGTCCATTAATTCCGGTTGGACATGGCCTTGTATGTCAGGCACATGTCACCTCTGAGCAGACGGTATGCGACTGAATAGAGCTGGAGTTTCTTCAATCTGGCAGCATATGACAGATTTTGGAGTCCCTTTATCCTTTTGGTGAGGAACTTTTGGGGTCTCTCCAATTGCTGCAGATGTCGGGTGAGATACATCCCGAATGGGGCATTGTACTCGATCATTGGTCTGATAAGTGAAGAGTACAGGGGAACAATGACCTCACTAGATCTGGATGTGAATCCCTTCATGATCAGGTGGGCAATGTAGAAGGTCTTTCTAACCACTTTAGCAATGTGAGTGTCAAAAGAAAGGCCACTGTCAACCTGGGTCCCCAGGTCCCTGATAACCTCTTCTGTGCTTAGTGGATTGCCACCTATATGGTAGCTTGGGGTTACCTTGTTTTTCCCGAAGGGTATGACTATACATTTTTTGGCGTTTAACTTCATAATACTTATATTTTATCCTTTGCTTTTTTGTCTTTAAGACATACTCATTAAGAAATTTCCCCAACATTCATTCAATATTTCTGTATTATATCCCATTTTTAAACATATTATTGGTTTTCTCAAGCTCTAATAAAAAAATCTTCCTCATTGTTGCACAATCTAGAAATACATATGAACTCCCCATAGGGTAATGCCCGGATTGTATGAGAGGGATGGCAACTTTGGGGCCATTACATACTGAGTACCACTCTCACATTTTCTATGTACAGTTGTACGGATTTCATTTTCCTTACTAATATCTACTACATCTAGAAATGGGACACTTTTTCCTACTATAAGCCATCAAATTTTATACCAAATCTATTGGTATTAAGGCATTAAGCTCATCTACAAAACTTTGTATCTCATTCATACCCCACTTCACATAAAAAAATAAGGTTGTCAATAAAACTACAGTATTTCCTTGCATATTGACAAAAAAACCTTGCGCTGTACAAATATTCTATCTCACATAATCCCATGCTTAAATTCGCATAGGAGGGGGCAAAAGAAGCCCCCATGGCAGTACCTTGTTTCTGCCTAAAAAGTTTTCCACCAAATTCAAAATAATTATTCTAGAGACAGAAGTCCAAAAGATCAATAATAAATTCTGTCGTTGGACTCTGTCCCAAAAAATACCTAACAGCTTCCAGACCAAAATTGTGACTAATGCTGGTGTATACACCCCTAACATCCATTGTTATCCAGTACATTTCTGAATTCCACTTGATGTTCTCAATTTTCTCCAAGAAATGGAATACATCTTTTATATAAGCAGGTAAGCCTTATACTTTTGGCAACAAAAATTGATGTAGGAACTGTCCTATATTGCATAGGAAATATTTTGTCCCTATAATCTGTCATACCAGTATGAATTAATATCCTTACAACTGTATCCCCTGTACCAGAAGAAGCCAGAGATCTGAGACTTGTACAGGTTAACTGTTTGTTGAACTTCATGATGGAAAGTAAACTTTTTAAACATGTACTGCAAAATGATAACACATCTAAGTATACTAAGTTGTCTACTGTTTGACACTTAGTCTTCTCAGTTCTTCAGCTTCTTCTCTGCTGTTCTGATCTGTTGTTTTAGCTAAGATAGAAGTTCAGTATAGACTAATTTATTTGGATTGTTACCCTGTGTGGCTGCTTTTTAAGTTTGGAAGATTTGTTCCTTGTCTGTGGCTCACTGATGTAGTGCCCACTATCTCTAATTCTAGTCTTTGATATCTCAATCTCAAAATAGGAGATGCAACCTTCTATTCTGAGGTTTGATTTGAGTTTCTTATAATTCTATTCAACTATTTCCCCGTTTAACCTCTTCCTGGTTCTGATTTAATATCCTAACATGGTGATGACACTTCTTTCATGTTTTTTCTTCTTATTCTTCTAGTCTTATCCTATGTGCCATGGAACTACATTAATAATTTGTAGTAAACACAAAATATAACAAGCAATTACTATAATATGCATGGTAAACAAGTGTCACGGTGTGTGTGTGTGTGTGTGTGTGTGTGTGTGTGTGTATTTGTTTGCATGCTTATGGGCATGACAGCATCTGTCTAGATTTTTGTTAGTGTGTGGGTGGGTGGGAGGGTATATACAAGTGCTCACTTGCTAGTAGCATGTGACATGCTTGCTCATTGCCACTTGTTCAAAAAAGCAAGTGCTCTAAATCCCATGAGCTCAGTCTTACTTAACTATATAGCTCTCCCAAGAACCAAACCTATTAAACTGTGATGCCCCATCAAGCCCTAACTCTAATCCCCAAAAATTCCAACCTGGTTTCTAACCCAAGTCTTTTCTCCTTATTCCTAAAACTTAATTTCCATTCCCTTGACTTAAAATACCCAGTCACTCCCTAAACCTAAAACTCCACCCTTGTTCCAAACCATAAAGTCCCTAATTGCTCCCTAAACCTATTTCTCCAAGTCCAATCCTAAATCTAAATTCCATAATCATTCCCTAACCCTAAGTCCTCTATTGCTTCCTAATACTAAAATCCCCTCCTGCTCCCTAAACCCCAAAACTCCCCTGCTGCTTCCTTATCCTGAAATGCCTCCTCTTCTGATCCTAGCCTTTAATTTCCTTCCTTCTACCTAATCCTAAAACATCCTCCCCACTTCCCAATGCTAAATCCCTTCCTGATCATTGCCTGAAACCTTAATCTACAATCCCATCCTCTCCCACTTCCTTACTCCCTCCTTATGACTGCTACAATTGCCTTATTCAAATTCAAATAATGTCTTTGAGTATAGTGAGTCAGCTGTTTGGCTGAACTGACATTCATGTTTGCACACAAGTGGCAGCCTTTATGAGCTACTGGTTTTGAAACAATGACCTTAAAGTGCCTGGAACGTGAGTGCTTGCAGTGAAATGTGTGTGTGTGTGTGTGTGTGTGTGTGTGTGTGTGTGTGTGTGTGTGTGTGTGTGTGTGTGTGTGTGTGTGTGTGTGTGTGTGTGTGTGTGTGTGTGTGTATTGCATGTGTTGATAGGAAGAACACTGCTATGGTTAGATTTAACCCTGTTAGTGTTCAGTTCATAGCCATAAAAATGAGCTGCTAAAGACCTGCTGCCCAGTGCAGCTCTATCCTCTCTCTGATTTGCTAAATATCACCATTGCTCTACTTGGTTCACTGGCATTGTCCATGTACCACTAACAAGGAGACAGTCTCTTTAGTAAAACTCTTATCAATTGTTAAGACTGCGCAACTGTTTTACTTTTTTTGCTGCAAAATTAAAATTCCACTGTCTATTGAATATCTCCTGTCAAAAATATGACTGCATTTTTTAGCAGTTTAACAGTTATTTCTTTGTGTTTTGCAAACATAAATGATGTTCCTCCAAGGCCTGTTCATTTTCAAAAGCTGTATTTTTTTCTCCTGCATTATTTGACCTAACAATAACAACAGCTTATATTCCTTGTCTTCTGGCAAGCAGTTTGGACTGGTAGCAAGCAATGGCTGTTTTACTCCTAACTAGAAATGTGAGGTAGCAGCACATACTCATATGTCCTAGCTATACACTTACTATGTTTGGCAGCAAAGATGAAAATGTTTCCCAGATCTGTTATGTCTAGACCTATAAATACTCCCAACCAGGAAATAATATGGATAATAAACTTTCCCTTGGAAGGTTCAATATTCTTGTTATATTTAGTATAACATCTCAATATTTTTATATGGTACAAACTACCTGACAACTCATTAATGATACGTGGTAACCAACTACAAAACTGATTCATGTGCTGCAACAGAAAGTACAGTTTTGTACCTACCATAAATGTAGATGTTCGAGTGCTAATACAGCTGCAGTCATAACAGATGGGTTCTCCTGCCGTCAGGCGGGTCCTCGGTCGGCCGAATTCCAAAGTCTTGGTCCAGCGTCGGTTGTCGTCGCTTCTTCCCTGACGTCAGTGTGACAGGGGTATAAAGGAACCAGCCAACGCCATTTTCTTCAGTTTTTCTTGCCCCAGATGTCAGGTGCCCCCAGAAAGAAGGCAATACATAAATATGTGTAAGAAAGCAATACAATATAATCAAAATACAGTAGTTGCAAGCAAATGCAGCATAAAAGAAAACCCCTATCAGGTTGTATGAGGAGGTGTTAGCCAAAAGGCCTGTCCCAAGAGGGGAAGGAGAGAGGGAAACCTGGACTGCAGCTGTATTAGCACTCGAACATCTACATTTATGGTAGGTACAAAACTGTACTATGTTCATCGTGCATACAGCTGCAGTCATAACAGATGGGTAGAATCCCAAAGCTAAGAAAGGGGTGGTAGGCACTAGGTGGAGCTAGGAGGAGCCAGGATGCCCTGCAAGACTGCAGTGGCAAAGCCTGCTCTGGTTTTGGAGTATAATGGTAGGTGGTAGTGCTTGGAGAAGGCATGCACAGAACTCCAAGTGGCAGCTTCCAAAATATCTTTGGTAGGAACTCCTCTGAGGAAAGCTGCAGAGGTAGCTGTGGCCCTTGTGGAGTGAGATCTGATGCCTGTAGGTACCATTTTGCCATGAAAGGAATAGCAAAAACATATGCAGTGGGCTATCCATTTTGAGATTGTCTGTTTGGAAATTGGCTTACCTTGAGATCCTACAGCATAGGCCACAAAGAGCTGTTCTGATTTTCTGAAAGGCTTTGTTCTGTCCAAATAATAACGAAGTTGTCTATGGACGTCCAAGGAATGTAGTAATCTTTCCCCTTTGTTTGAGGATTAGGATAAAAGGTAGGTAAGTGTATGGCCTGATTCAAAGCTACCCTGGATACCACTTTGGGCATAAAAGACAGGTTGGTTCGTAAGGAAACTCTGTCCTGATGGAAGATGATAAAAGGCTGCACAGCCATGAGAGCTTGTAGTTCTGAAACTCTACGAGCTGAGGTAATAGCCAGAAGGAAAGCTACTTTCCAGGACAAATATTGCAAATCTGATGAGGCAGCTGGCTCAAAGGGAGGCAAGGTCAGTTTCTCTAGAATGAAATTGAGATCCCAAGCAGGTATTGGTTGCTTCCTTGGGGGTCTTAAATTCTTAGCCCCTCTGAGGAACTGTCTTAAGAGAGGGTGAGAGAATAAGGGTGAATCCGTGTTGTATTCTGCATAAATGGCTGAGGCATGGATTTTGATGGAGGAGAATGAAAGTCCACTGCTTAGCAGCTCAGCTAGATACTGTAGTATTTGAGGTAAATTCAGTTTTCCGGGATCCTGGCCCTTTTTCTCATTCCAGACACAAAACCGTTTCCATTTTGCAGAGTAAGCTTTTCTAGTTGACGGCCTTCTGGCCTCCAAAATGTCATCCTGCACCTCCTTGGAGAGTAGGGTCTGCTGTGATGCTAAGGAATCTTCCATGCGGCTAGATTGAGTGTTTTTAGCAGGCTGTGAAGAGTTTTGAAGCTGTGCTGAGTCAGAAGAAGAGGCATTAGAGGCAGGGTCCATGGTGGGGAATGCGTCAGGCTCCTCAGGAGTGGGTACCAGTGTTGTCTTGGCCAGTCTGGAGCAATGAGAATCATATTTGGTCTGTCTGCTTTGGTTTTCAGTAGAACTTTGGGCAGCAGAGGAAGAGGTGGGAAGGCATAAACTGTCATTGATGTCCAGCTGAAAGAGAGAGTGTCCACTCTCCAGGCCTTTGGATGAAAATTCCTTGAGCAGAATTTTGTCAATTGATGATTTTTGTGGGAGGCAAAGAGATCTATGTCTGGCCTTCCCATGCTTGGATTATCTCTGTAAAACATTTGGATGCAACTTCCATTCGTGTGGATCTGTCATATTTCTGCTTAGGTTGTCTGCCAGTGTGTTCTCCTTGCCTGGCAGGTACTGTGCTTGCAGCTTGATTTGTAAGTCCATAGCCCTGTTCCAAAGTGACATGGCCAGTCTGCATAGAGGGTATGAATGCGTTCCTCCCTGCTTTTTTATGTACCACATGACTGTGGTGTTGTCCGTTCTTATCAATAGTTGGCCTGGTTGCAGAAGGTCTTTGAAAGCTATAATAGCATTTATTACTGCTAGCATTTCCTTTTGATTGATGTGAAGGTGCTTTTCTTTTTGGGACCATTTGCCCTGAATGCACCGATCTGTCATGTGCGCCCCCCAGGCGTAATCCGAGGCGTCTGTTGTGATGACTTGATTTGCTGGAGGCTTGCTGAATGGAAGACCTGTATTTGTTTGGCATGCTTGAGCCCACCACAGAAATTCCTTTTGAAGACATGGAATTAGTGGTATTATTGTTTCCAAACTGTGGCTGTGTTGAGACCATATGTTTTTCAGGTACCATTGAAGTTTCCTCATATGCAGCTTTGCACATGGGATTAGTAAGATGCAAGATGCCATGAATCCCAGAGCCTGCAGGATTTTCCTTGCAGTCAGCCTGGTGCAATTTGCTAGTGCTCTGAAGTATTGAGTTAGTTGCCCCTGCTTCTCTGGCGTGAGGTAGGCCATCTGGGTGTTTGTGTCCAAGTTGGCATCCAGGAAAATAATCTTCCGCGAGGGTATTAGCCTTGATTTCTTTTTGTTGACTGTGTATCCCAGAGAGTTCAACAACATTATTACATAAGCCAGATGTTTCAGGAGAATGTGCTTGCTGTCCGCTTGGATCAGGCAGTCGTCCAAATAAGGGTATATTTGTATCCCTTGAAGTCTGCAGTAGGCAATTACTGATGCCAGGCATTTCGTGAATACTCTGGGTGCAGTAGATAAGCCAAAGGGCAATGCAGAGAATTGATAATGGGTTGAACCTGCAAGAAATCTGAGGTATCTTCTGCAATTTTGTCTAATTGGGACATGCAGGTATGCCTCCTTGAGGTCCAGTGTTACCAGCCAAGACTCCTTGCCCAGCATGGGAAGAAGCTGCTGTAGAGTGAGCATCTTGAATTTTGGTACGAGTAGAAATGTGTTTAGGATGGATAGGTCCAAAATAGGTCTCCAATCTTTTCCCTTCCTTGGTACCAGGAATAGTCTGGAATAAAAACCTTGACCTTGTTCGTGCGTAGGTACCTCTTGAATTGCTTTCATGTCTATGAGATCAGTAATTTGATTTTGTGCCTCTGCCCTTTGATTGTGTGGCAGGTTCGGCATGCCTCTCATTTTTGGAAGGGTGTGAAAATGGAATCTGTAACCTCTGTTTATAATGTCCAGGATCCATTTGTCTTTTGTGATAATATGCCAATTTTTTGAAAATAATGCCAGTTTTCCTCCTAAGGGGGCTGCCATTTGAGTCTTGCTTGGCATGTAAAGGGGAAAGTCATTGGGTTTGCTTTCTGAATGGTTGCGAGTTATCCTCACCACCTCTTTGTGGAGGAGCTTGCCATTGTCTGCCTCTAAACATTCCTTGGGATTGTCCTCTGCCCCTCGGGCGCCTGTATCTACCCCTTTGAGGTCTGTCCGTGGCTGGAAAGGACCAATTTTTGGAAGGCCAATTTCTACTGAAACGTGGGGGTTGTACCTGTAGAAAATCCTTCACAGTTTGCATTGATCTAGCTTTTTCCTCTATTTTCCTTAATACCTCCTCAGCTTTAGCACCAAATAATACATCCTTTTGTAGAGGGACATCTAGTAATTTAGCTTTGACATGATCAGGCAAGGTTTGTTCCTTGAGCCAGGCATGTCTATGTATGACTGATCCTGTAACAGCAGCTCTACATGAGGCCTCTAGAGCATCAAAACCACATTGTAAGGTATGCTTACCCACTTGTTCAGCACTATGCATCAAATTTTGTAACTCCTTCAAGTCTGGTTGTTCAGGTTGTGACATTTTACTTTTCAATTGTGATAACAAAAACTGTTGGTATTTTAACATATGGAACTGACAGTTTAAGGCCCTCATGGTTAAGGTAGCCGAGGTATATACCTTTTTTCCCCACCTTTCTAAGGATCTGGAATCTCTCTCGGAAAGTAATGGATTTTTTGCAGTGGAGGCCTTAATTCCCTTGGGGCCCTGTGAGATGGTTTCTGGGTCAGCAGCATGGCTTTTGTAAAGAAATTGGTGTGAGTCAGGAACCCTGTAGTACCTATCAGGTTTGACTGGGGCTGGAGGCAGAGAATCCGGGTTAAGGCAGGCCTCCGAGTAAACATCATCTAGGATGTCCAAGACAGGAGGTATAGCCAGAGGCCTGTGCTGAGGTAGCAAGAGAAATTCCCTAAGCCTTTTCTTGGAATCTGAATAATCTTGGCCTTCCCAGTGGAAGTGTTCACTTAAGGTATGTAAAGTTTCCCCGAATGAGAAATCCTCTGGGGGGGATACAGAAGGAATGGACTCCTCTGCATCAGAGTCTTCAAAAGGGGAGTAGGGATGTTCCTGATCATCAGAGTGCTCTGAAATAATGGAGCCCTGATCAGAGGAGGGGAATTCTTCCTCCACTCTGGGCCTTTTGTCTGGTGGGGGTTGAGAACCCCTGATAAGAGTAATTAAATCCTCAGCCATTTTAAGCATCTGTTTTTTTAGGCATGGGGCCTGAAGATGGGCCCTGTGTAGCTTGTCTCTTAGAGTGCATGGCTGTTTTAGACTTAGTGAAGGCCTTGATGGAAAAAGAAGAGGAAGGTCTGAAGACACCTTGAGTGGAGGTAGACCTGTCCATATTGTGCGGTTGAATGCCAAGAATGGCTTCGGTATCTGTAGTCGGGGTGTGGGCCGAGGAGCCTGCAACCTCGGGCACAGGAGACACTGCCAAAGAAGTGTCGTCGGTAGTCAGGGGCTGCGTAGGCACCTCCCTGAGAACCGGACCACGTGTAGTCGGCTTTGGCGTGGTGTCGGTAGAGGCCGCGGAGCTCGTGTGTCGGTCCTTATCTTTGCATTTTTTAGACAAAACTGGAGTCGGAGTATCCAACGACATAATATAGTTAAATGCTTTTCCAAAATAATGCTGGGCGAACTCCGCCCGATGCTTAATAGTGCGTTTATTGAATGTAGCACAAAAGCGACAGACCGAGACGTCGTGGTCTGGGCCTAAACAAGGTATACAGAGGGAATGGAAATCCTTATGCGGTATTTGCTTCCCACATGAAATACAATTGTTAACTTTGTCTGACATTGGTCTGAGGCAAGAAAAGTTTCCCCAACGGGGTACTTAGCTTTCAAGAAGACTTTTGTTTCAAATTTTTCATAATTTCAGGAGCTGGCCGACCGGCACTTGCGAACTGCTTCTGCTTCGGGCACCGCGCGGCAAGAAAGACTGAAGAAAATGGCGTTGGCTGGTTCCTTTATACCCCTGTCGCACTGACGTCAGGGAAGAAGCGACGACAACCGACGCCGGACCAAGACTTTGGAATTCGGCCGACCGAGGACCCGCCTGACGGCAGGAGAACCCATCTGTTATGACTGCAGCTGTATGCACGATGAACATCAGCATCAGTAACCTTGGCAAAGACACGGATGGATTTACAGTGTTTACTGAACATTCCTTCATGCCATAGACATGTAAGGCACAACAGGGACAGATGTCTACAGTGCAAATATTGATAAAAGAGCTGAAATGGTAAATGTGTTCACAAAAAGAATGGATACATTATTGCTGACATGGACATGTGAACAGTTATATACATTAGCTATATATCTCCATAACACTGCTAACAAATATATAAATTTAAACATGCCATGTGCAATAAATCAGACTAAGATCGTTTTCAGGCTTTACAGAAGTAATTTACTATATATATATATATATATATATATATATATATATATATATATATATATATATATATATATATATAAATGAGAGGTAGGATCCAATATCTACCTCCTCTAACTATGGAATGAGGCATATATTTACTTGAATGAGATTACATAATTTGTAATATAAAAATCAGTTTTTATGAAAGACACACTTTCTTTACATGGGCATTGTATAGCTCTTGATTTCTTAACTCATCACTTTTCAACACACACTCAGCCCATTGCGAAAGTGGAATTCTCCAGTGTTATACAGAACTTCTATATTTTGCTGTACGAGTCTGTTAGTCGTGCTTTTTTTCTGCCTTTGCATTGTAGATTAGAAGAATATACTGTCTATGACAGCACCAAAATATATAACATCAGTGTAGTATCAGGGTCAGTGGAGAAGTACTGAAAAACATTCGTCATTCAAATTTAAATAAAGCCTAATAGAAACACTTTCAGTTCTTTGTGTATTATGCGGCTTAAATCAGTGTACAAATAAGATAAATAATATATACTAATTAGTTTACCATGTAATTTGCTGGTATATGAAGATTGAAAGCTTGAGCTTAAATTGCCTAGGGTTCAATCCCACTAATGATCAGAGTTCGTCCTTATGAAATCAAGGTTGTTACAGTGAGCCAGAACTGATTCCCTTTTTGGAGAGAAAGTCCCCTTTTTGAAGTTGGTTTGACCATGGATTTGGAATATATAACTGGGGAGCTTGTTCCCCACATTGGGTGCAAGAGGACTTCCCTGCAAAATAAAAAAAAAATTAAAAAAACCCCACTTAAGTAAAAAATGTATTTTTGGCAGTTTTTCATGCAGTGCAGGGATTCTGATCCTTGATGCATTCCCTGTAGTCCTCTCATAGTAAAACATAGTTTACCACTATATTAATACATTCAGCACTGCCAAGTGCCACAGCTTAAATGGTGATTTAATGCTACTTTATATTTTATTTTAATCCACTTGATGTAATGAGTCTCTTTGTTTTAGTAGTCTTTGGTGATTTTTTTTTATAAGCAGGTTCTAAAATTACTGGTAGCAATTTTCATTATGGGATTTGTGTAATAACAGATTAGCACAGCAATTAAATCAAGTATTAGAGATGCTATTAATAAAAATGTATTAATTACCTGTAAATGGTTAATTGTCTCTGCTATAAGAACAATACTTTTTTATTTAGCAAAAGCGTGTACCACCTTTACTAGCCAGTATAAAACAAAGAGCTATGTAAGCACAGACCTCATAACTTTATGTGGTAGTGTGGTTGAATATCACTCAATATACACATACCAGAAGTTGTATCATTTGTTGTTGCTGTCTCCGTGTCATTATTCATAAGCTCTAGCTTTTTATCAAAATACAGTTTTAGATGCTTATTAGCACTAAGTCTGTAGAATTTCACTGATTATAAAACAAGTACATAATGTTTGTAGTATTTAAGTGTTCAATAAAATGCAGTTATGTCAACCAAATAATTGTTTTCATACATTCATCTAAAGATGCATACAAGTTGAGGTCTACAGCTGGTATCATATAAAAATACAAAGTTTTTTTTGATTTTATGAAATAAGAACAATCCCTTGAGTAGTTAATTAATGCTGCTGAGGTTTATTTTTTCAAGGATCACTCAGGTGCTGGAATTATTGGAAGGTCATGACAAGCAGTTGGCAGATAAACATTAAACAGAAGTAATGCAAGTTCTCTGCCTGTTCATTTTATTTTCAGGAAGATGTTGAACTTTGGTGCCAAACAGGTACAGGAGTCGAAGTAATAATAGCTGCAAATAACATCAGCATCCTCATGATGCAATCCCTGCATCATCCATCTTACCTTTTTTGAGATTGTGGGTTAATTGATGTCTCTTCAGCTTCTACAGTCGTTACTTGTCAGGCCTTTTATCAATATGTTCTATGTATTTATGTGGTCAGGCCCAACATCATGCTTTAGTTCATGACAACACCAATTTGGTAGCTTAAGAAAATGCTGCTTTACGAAAAGTTTACAATATAGATTTAACTCTGCAGTAAAAGTAATGCATCACTAGCCAAAGTGAATTTTATCTTTGAGCTTAGTGGATTTGCTAATATTTTCATATGTCTTCTGGCTTTTTGATAGAATTCAAAGGTCACAAAAGCAAGGTGCTTTGTATTTTTCTTCCTTGATGTTTTGTTTAGAAAACAGAAGATTGGTAATAATGCAGGCAGTGGGACTACAGTTTTTCAAAATGTGGTACCTTATAAATATATATTTTCTTACTTGCTGGAGTAGGGAATAATATTATCTCTCTTTTATATTGTCTATTTTTTTGTAGCTGAAGACAAGTGGGCTGACTCTACAGTTCATTTCCAATAACCTGAGCTACTATTTATGACTAACAATAGAATACCAGCTGCATAATTTTGTGACCTTTACATTCAGGCTAAAAAGAAACTACATTTCGTTAAAAAAAATCTGTGGTAAAATATTTTTATATATTTTTTTCGGTTATACTTATATAAAATAAAAAATACTCTTTAGGGCTGAGATACTGTTCTGATAGATTACTGCACACAGTAAACATCGTCCTGTAAAAAAATGTGGCTATTAATAAACACTTTTTACAAATTAAAAATGAAGAACTCATTTTCCCCTGATGACATAGGTTTACCCATTCTGTAACAAAATTTTAAAACATGAAATACATATTAAACCACTGTGTTACTTTGACTTATTACATGCAAAATTTACAAACTAAGCTTCCATTTTCAGTACTGTTTGCCTGCATAGTTTTCATATACCAACACAAGAATTCGGGTCTACTTTATATCACCGAAAACTTAAAATCTCGACTGCTCACATGAGCAAACATGCAGCTATTCAGTATTCATTTTTTTGGATCACAGTACAGTGGAGATCTGGATATTTGACCTTTCCTCACTTTAGTGTGATCTTGGTGTTGGAATAATATATATTTAGCGGTGGGTGTGGGGGACACAGCCCTCCCACAATAGCGATTTCGAGTACCTGCATATTCGCTCATGTGAGAGCTTGAGATTTTAAGTTTTTGGCTATATAATATAGACCCAAAAAACCTGGGCAAATCATGGGGTAAAAAAGGCCCAAAACCAAGGATTTGTATATTGCTCCCATACAGTTAGACAGCTGCTAGAATAATAGATTTGTACAAGCCTGCATTTTGTGAAGCACATTTCCTTGATATCTGAAATTCAAACATCTGCCATCACTCGATGACTACAATCCTCAATTATCTACCTGAAAAATACAAATTCCTTGAGGAACAGACAAAAACATGATGGTAAAAATCAGACAATATGCAAAAATCAGGGCAGTTCAGAGGCATGCTTGTCTAAGAAAGTTATTTTTTTCCATGTGAATGGAACTTTTTTCTGGATGTTTAGCAGACTACACATTTTGTATACTGGCATATTTTATTTTTGTGGACATTCATACATGTTTTGATAAAATAATGAACTTGACATGTTTTGCGTTTTTTTACTAGAACAGCAAGTATACAGGGCATTAAGTTACAAAGACTTGTATGCAAAACATGCTTGGCTTTAAGGTGCACTCGATTTAAATTGTGCTGCTATAACAAAAGAAAGAAACATATCTATATTCTTACTGCAAATGTCAGGCACTAATTAAAATCTATTTAGTTTACAAAGTATTTCCTCATATTGTGAGAACATATTTTTGACATGTTTGTGTTTAAGACTGGAGTTTGGATTCCTGATACTGCCATACATTCCAAACTAAACTCATTATTCAGCCTGACACTGCAGTTCTAAATCCCTGTAAGTCTCTTATAATCTCACAAGCAATTACAATCATGGGTCAGACAACAATTATTCAAGATTAAAGGGAGTCATAGTACCACTGAACTCAGCCCTAATCAGGCCCATAATCAAATAAAATGCTCTCTTCTGCATGTACCTAACCAGGCACTTACACCAAGTGGCACCAGAGGTTTCACACTAAAAAATACAAAGCGTAAGACACATGTATTATGCAGACTAACTAAAGGCCCTATCTCTTTACTCCATCGCATATCTTTAATTGAGGTGGGACTGATGCCTGACCTACAAGGCATTCTTTGATCCAACCCTGAGGGAAATGTTATATATTCACAAGAAAATTATATGAGCATTACACGTTCCATTGACATGAACCATATTTGTGACTCTAACACAATTTACTGGAGAGACAGATTCATATCCAAAAGCTACCTCATCTATGGAATAAACTTCCCATCTTCGTAAAACAAATCCTGTCCCTCACTCTCTTCAAAAAGGATAAATGAATGGGGAACTGTAAATTCACCCTCAGGGTAATGCCCATGTCTATTATGGACAGAGGCTCCACTACCCAGATACTACCTCATTCTATATCTGGGGAATTAAGATATAATATGATCATATCCTAGGTATTATTGGCCAGGATTGTAAAGGCTCTTATGCCATTAGCCTAGTAATTACCTATGAACCTCTGAAATGAATCTGGCTCTGCTGTTTGCAAATCAGAGTTCTGTGTTACCTGCATTCATTTTAAGGACAATTTTAATACTAAATCTAAATGTTAACTGCAAACATAAAATATTAGAAACATTTTCTGTTTTTTCCATTGCATCCACATGAGTATAGGGATAAACGTGACAGCATATAGGTCAAACTGACATCTTACTACAGGGTATATAGATGTGTGGATGGATTCAAGCACCCCCCAACACACACACACACACACACACACACACACACACACACACACACACACACACACACACACACACACACACACACACCTTTACAAGCAATAATGTCAGTAGGAATACTTTTGACTTTTAATTGAGACACAAACAAAACTGCTAGTAAAACTTTTAACACAAGAAGTTAAAATTTATTCCCACTCATTTATTTTTTAACATAATAAGTCAATTATTTTGTAGTATTGAATTTATAATTGGATGGTATGTTTTATTAAATATGTATGTAGGTTTATCTTTACACACTTTTTTTTCTTAAAAAAAAATTACACACATGATCAAGCAGGGCTGGTAAGCTATGGGTGGTATTCATAGTCATAATGTAAATGCATTAAGGTTATCCCCTCATACCGCAAATGAGTGCAAGTAAGCCATGATTCGTAGAGACTGCTTGCACTAACACACAGTGGGGATGAATAAGGATAAGCAAATGAAGTAATAATGAGATGTAAATGAGAAATGAGGTAAAACAGCATATGCTACTGACGTGTTTTGTTTCCTACTCATGTTTTACAGTTACATTTTCCTGATTTTACACAGCATCCATAGATTCCTAATATAAAGCAGAGTTATGCCTATTCCATCTACTTTGCAATCCATGACGATGATTCTGTAGCTTGCTGCTAGCCTTGCTATTTCTCAGTGTGAGTTGCTTGTCTTGGCTGAGCCAAAACCACTTGTGGCAAGTGGTGCTCTCCAGTCAATAAAGCAGACATGTAAGCAAAGAGTAATCCACTATTATTTTGATAATCAGGGGATACTTGATAGGTTTGGAGTGGACATGGATATTATAAGGGTCTTAGTGAATAAGTAAGAACCCCCATAGGGGTAAGGACACTTAAGATATATCACAGGCTTCTGCCTCTTGCAGCAATTTCTCAATCTACACTTGGCACATTTGAATCAATAAATCTGCTTCTTGTTGTTATCTCAGGACTGAGCCAGCACTATGCATGCTTGTTATGGGGTGGCACATTTCCATGATGTATTCTGTGTGATAGATTGCACTTATGTTGTAATTTGAGCCTCATTTGGTCCAAGGAAGATGTGATACTATAATAGGAAGGGCTATCATTCCATATACTGCCAGATAGTGTGTGATGCTGGGGGCTACATCACAACTGTTTCTGCCCAGCATTCTGGCAGTGCACATGATTGTCATATCTGGTACACTTTCACATTCTACCACCCATTCCTGCTTGGTAGGATGCCTAGTGGTCATCTTGTTGGTATGTGGAAAAATATTTTTTCTCTTTTATTTAAGTAGTTATTCATGATAAAATGCATTGATAAATGCGAAACCCTTTGTCTTTATTTTGTCTCCCTTCTTTCTCTCTCTCTCTCTCTCTCTTTTTTTCTTTTCAGGTGATGCAGGATATCCAATGGATCTCAATGCACCAGTTTGAAATCCAATTGGTCATGGTGAAAATAAACTTTACTAAAGTCTAGTCCCAGAAGTGTATTAGCATAGTGAAGGTCTTTGGCATCATATAGTATAATTTTAGATGCTTGGATGAATCTGGAGTGACCTTCAATATTACCCAGCTACTGAACACAGAACGTTTACTGCATGTTGCACTCTGCACAAAATGATTATGTGTTGGACTGGTGGTGAAGTGACCCATGCTGTCACTGCAGCTTCCTACTATTACTAATGGTGACTCACCAGCAGCAGTAGTAAGAGACCCCATATGGCAGACTTGTGTACTACATACATGTGCTCAGTAAAGAAACAGCATCTAGTCCAGAACAATGGACCATGGAATTCAGGTTAGTGTTTCCTTTCTTATAAACACGTAAGAGTATAATTGATGCAGGCAGTGATATTTGTTGGATAAACTGTATGGTATATGATCTACTGTATTGTTCATCTGACTTTCCATCATGTGTTTAAAGGAGAACCGCACCCAGGAACTCAAAAAACATGTTTATTTCATCATGTTTTGGTGTTTCCTACATTTTAACACTACTCTGGGACTATTTACAGTTTTTTTTTAAATATTTTTATATGTAATTTCGGAGTCTGACCACATGGGGTCTGGTATCTTGAAGTGATTTTCATTTTTTACTCTTCCTCTAGGTATCCCACAATGCAGTGTTTGTCTTTAAAACATTACATCATGCAGGTATCTTTGTTCCACAGCTGCTGTCACTGCATTCATTCATTTTACATGCATACACCACTTTCTTTCAATCAGTTTTAACTGGCATTTTTTGTTGTTCAGTGACTACTTAAAACACAAACAGTGATAATGCCACAGAACAGACTTTTAAAGTGATTTTTAGTGCTTCTTCTTTTCAGAGAGGGTAAATTGCAGACTTTTCTGATGTCTGACTTGTAGTTCTTCAACACATCTCCCCTCCCCTTCACACTTCACTTCCCTGCTGTCAAAGTGCTAAAGGTAACTTGAGCTGCTTACTGCTGTGATTGACAGCTCACAGCAGGAGACTTCACTTATGTACTGTCTCCTTGTTCTATCCTTTTCTTTTTGACAGTGAGATACTTGTTGTTGCTGCACCATAGCTTCCTCCTGTCCTGAAATTCAAATCCATACTCCACAGTAATTGAAAACACACTATTTGGCAAACCTTCCAAAACCCATTCTCAGGGCTTGCTGTTAGGTGAAATTCCCTAAGCAATTTTAACAAGACTGTAAACACAGAACAGTATTTTTAATGGATTTACATCTTTGCATTAAGGTATCACATCATCCACAAAATGTACAAAATTGAACATTATGCAGAATCAAGGACAATGGAAATATATTGTCTTTGGCCATTTACCTCTTGCTGTAGTGTTGCCTGTACTTGCCCCTGTAATTTGTCGCATGACTGTAGGGCTTGTCTTATTTTTCTGGAATGTATTTTATTTGACATTTGTTTACTTGAAAAGTCCTACTGGTCCAGAAAGTGCCTATTTCCAGTGGAGCCTTGGGTAGAAAAGCTCCACAATCACGAGTACATATACTAAATCACAAAGAAGCATGCCACACTTAGATTTTAACAAGTCAATATGCAGTGTCTGACTCTATTTTGTTTTGATGCACTCTTTAGTTTTCCAAATAGTTGTTATGCACTCTCTGTACATTTCCCTTTGTAAATATACCCCACATATCACTATTCATTATGCCTATACCATTTACACTTATCAAGGGTGTGATGCCCCTGCACTGGCCCAGTAATCAAGGAACCTCAATCCTCATCACTAACACCAGTGAGGGATGTGCACATTGGCAGTATGACATGTGCACACACACAGTAAAGTACAATTTCCCTTAAGAAATGTACTGCAAAAAGAAATTACTTCTGTCTAGAACATACAGAGACTCCCAATATGCAAGCACCATGTTAGCATAACTGTTTGCATAAATGGTGCCCATAGCTACACTGACCTTCTGCTGGTAGTAGCCTTCATAAAACATGAAGACATTATTTCTAAGTATAATGTCAAGAAACGAAATGTATCTGGCCTGTGGAATATTCAGAATTGTTAGAGACAACCTAACAAAATCTATTCCTACATTATTAGGAATTATAAACTAACTCTCAAAAGACCACGAACAAACTGTTGAAGCACAAAATTCACGAAAGCAGACCACAGCAGAAGTCCGTTAAAATAAAAATAATGCAAATGTGGCGAAACTATATACCAATGAGTACAAAATAACGTTAGAACTCTTTATTACACGAGCACTTTCGGAAGGCTTAGTATCCTTCCTTCCTCAGACAACTAAAAGGTTACACTAATTATCCTTTAAATATACAATTAATAAAGCAATCAATGATGTCATAATTTTCCTTATAAACATTAAAGCAACAAGTACTGAAATCTTTCTTTTGCTGCTACTAACTCTTTTTAACCAATGTAACCATATGACTCACAACTTCACATTCTTATATAAATTACAGTTATGTATATCTCTAAATCCTAAACATGTTTATGTATCATTTTATATATAAAATAAAATAATGTGTGTATATAAAATATATGTATATAAAATCTAATGTATAAAATATGTATATACACACAATAAATTAATGTAAATATATGTGTTAGACAAAAACTCATTTCTAAACATATAAATGTAAAACTAACACCGTCAACATATACCTATCAAACTGTAAGATATATACTAACTATTATAAACTATACCTTTATAAATATTAAACTTCATATTAAATATTTAATATAAGAATATAATTAAAAAAATATATTTTTTAAAAAGTAAAAAAGAAGCTATTCATTTTATTTTATTTTATTTTATGGTGTTTTCCTATTTCTAATTAAAATCACCAATACTAAAACTACTAACATTCCTTTTGAAACTGGCATATTAAATGTTATTTATTGTGCTTACTTTCTCTTTATTAGGAATTATGGTAAAAAGAGATGCTACATCCATGGTAACCAATATAAAATCATTCACACTGTTTCTGCAACACCAGTCAAACAGTTGCATCAAAAATGCTTAGTATCTCTAAGTACAGCATTTGTCTTATCAATAATAGAGCAGCAAAAAACGATCAGCAACTGTATGAAGATTCTGCAGCCAAGAATAACAAAGCTATAAAAACACACAGTCAATGGCATAAACAGAATCAAAAGGAGGTGGTGCTGTGGTCACTAAAAAGTCACTTGCCACAATAGAAAATCACTTGCTACAATATTCTCTTGTCACAATATCCATCAAGTAAAATGCAGTGTTGATATCAAATAATAAAGTCCAGCAACGATCTGTAGACCATATTTATTAGAAGAGTAGCGCTTTCACCAATAGGCTTTATCAACTCACAAACACATCTATTCATTCAAGTTTATATATACAAGTAAAAATGCATTCATTGGTCCACTCATTAATTATTCGGCATCAATTAAGTAAAAATCAATGAATGTTTAAAAACACAGTATGTATTTAAAACATAACTATACTAAAAATAAGTATTCAATATTTAATATATATATGTATAAAACCATATAATGAAATTCATACATATAGACATGAATATAAATATAAATACATAAAAAATATATTTATTTAAAATAATTAATCTTAGGATATATTATAATTCATCTAATTTTACCCAATTTTTTGATTCTCCTTTTCTTTAGAATGAGTTTTATTTGAATTTTATCATTTAACCCTGGTGACTGATGTGCTCTGAGGCGAATAATCCATCTCAGTTCACATTCTAGAATAAAATTATCAAAGTCACCTCCTCTAACACTGGGATATACCTGTTGTATGACACGGAAAAGAAAATTATGTGTACTGCCTAGCTTATCTTGATGTTTAGCAAGTGCATTATGTTCAGAGTGTTTATTTATGTGGTAGACATGCTCCCTAACCCTTTCCCTGAGCTGTCTACTGGTTTTGCCTACATAAAACGATGTACAGGCTGTGCAGGTTGCTAAATATACAAGTCCTCTACTCATACAGTTCGTGCCTGTATTAAACTTAAACTGTCTATGGGTTACTGGATGCACAAATATATTACTCTCTTCTATGTATATACATTGGTTGCATCTTCTGCAAGGTTTGGTGTTAGTTTCCGATCTAACGTGATGAGCACTAGAATTGTTACTAGAAAGTGAGGGATAGCATAAAATTCTTTTAAGATTGGGCCTATTACAGAATGTAAATGCTGGCTTATCCCCGACTAAACCACCTAATTCATCCTCCAACAAGAGTGTGTCCCAATGTTTCAACATACTTGCCCTCAAGATCTCAAAATCAGTCGTATAATTCGTAATAAATCTTACTCCTGGATCTTTGTTCCCCTGACTGATATTGGTATTCATATCATATTCAGAGAAATAGGGCTGTGCTGTAGTCCCTCTCTGTTCATATACTCTCTCCGATGTTAAATTAAACTTTTTTACATCATAGCCTCTATCAACAAAATTGTTTTTAAGTAGATCTAATTCTGATGTAAACCCCTCTATAGTGGGGTTCAGTCTAGATGCTCTTACAGTCTGCCCCTTCATCACATTATTAAAAACAAATCTGGGGTGCATACTACTTCTATGCAAGCTTATAGCAGGCCTTCCTATGTATGGATGTATTCAAAAGGCCGTTGGGTAGTCTTTCTATATTCACATCAAGAAAAGAAATCTTATTATATGAATAGTCCAAAGTAAATTTCAAGTAGTCAGAAAGTTCATTTATTTGTGTAGAGAATTCTCTTAATGAATACTCATCTCCCTCCTGTCATACTTCCTAAAATTATCCAATGTAAACATAGTTTCTTCCTCCCATCTTGCCATAACAAGGTTGGCGTAGCTATTCTTCCTTCTTATATAAATTGTCCCCAAACAGAAAGATATTATTGGTAAGGACAGTCTCCAAAAATAAGGTCAGAAGTTCAACTCTCTCCTTACTCATATCTGTGTGTATCAATAAATATTCTTGCATTTTATGAATGCCATCATTGTTGGGGATAACCGTAAATAGGCTAACAACATCCATAGTAACTAAAATAAAATGTTCATCATCACTCAAAGTCTTAATATATGTGTATAATTCTATTAAAAACTGCTTACTATCAATTAAGACATATTCATTGAACTAATGGTCCTAAGTAGTATTCCAGATATACAGCAAGTGCTTCAGTAACCCACCCTTGACTTGAAACTATAGGTCTCATGGGTGGGTTAGTGAGTGTCTTATGTATTTTAGGCAACCCATTGAGTATAGGAATCAATGGATTGTCTATTTTCAGATAATTATACAATCCAGTTTGTATGTCACCTGTTATCAGCAATTCATCAAGCATGGCGTATACTGTATATACCTTATTCTGTACTGTAGGCATATCTATACTTTCATAAAATCTATCATCACTCAACATATCAATCATATTCTAAACATAATCCACTCTATTCATAAGAACAATAGGTCCTCCCTTATCTGCTGGTCTCACTATTATTGTCTCATCTTTCTTTAAAAAAATCATGGCATTACGCTGAGCCTTATTCAAATTGTCCCTGAAATGCTTCCTATTAGTAGTACCATTATAGTATCTATATAAATCATTTCCACTAGTTTAGAAAAAGTATCCAATAGTGGATGTAATATAGGCATATATGCACTATATGATCGAAAAATGGAAGATGTTGAATAAACACTGTTAGCATTATTGAACTCTAATTTCAATTGTACACTACGTACAAATTTCTTCGTGTCTATAACCATGTCCGTAATGTCCCCTTTGCTAGCTGGAATAAAGCTAAGGCCTTTATTAAGAAGTTGTTCCTCAGGCTGATGTACAGCTATGAAGAGCAAACTATACAGAGACATTAAAGACTTTAAAAATAATCAGGTCTTTGTTTGGCCACGTTTTAATGCAAGGAAAACACAGGAGTCAGTCTCTGTTACTGACAACACAGAGAATATTTTGTTGAGTGATATGAATGTTGTTTCTGATGCTCTAACTACTGACCAAGTATCTTCTTTTTCTAAGCAGGATGGTAATGGTTCAGTAGTGAAGAATTTTAATGATAGTATTTCATTACATATGAATAATATAGAAGATGTGAATAACATGGATGTTTTAGTTAATAAATTAAATATAACAACTAATAAGAACATACCCTTAACACCAGAAGTGGTGGTAAGGAGAAAAACTCAGATAAATAACTCAGGAACACACACTAATAAACTAAATACCCCTTTCCCCATAGCTGTACATCAGCCTGTGGAAAGAAAGAGATCAATAAGCAGGGGAAGACACAAGAGAAAATTGCAAGAAAACGAACATGTGGGTCCCACCTTAAAAAAGATGTGGGAGAAAATGTGAATTCATTAGTAGTAAATTTATCTGATAAGATACTAAGTACTGAAGAGGAACAACTTCTTAATAAAGGCCTTAGCTTTATTCCAGCTAGCAAAGGGGACATTACGGACATGGTTATAGACACGAAGAAATTTGTACGTAGTGTACAATTGAAATTAGAGTTCAATAATGCTAATAGTGTTTATTCAACATCTTCCATTTTTCGATCATATAGTGCATATATGGCTATATTACATCCACTATTGGATACTTTTTCTAAACTAGTGGAAAATGATTTATATAGATACTATAATGGTACTACTAATAGGAAGCATTTCAGGGACAATTTGAATAAGGCTCAGCGTAATGCCATGATTTTTTTAAAGAAAGATGAGACAATAATAGTGAGACCAGCAGATAAGGGAGGACCTATTGTTCTTATGAATAGAGTAGATTATGTTAAGAATATGACTGATATGTTGAGTGATGATAGATTTTATGAAAGTATAGATATGCCTACAGTACAGAATAAGGTATATACAGTATACGCCATGCTTGATGAATTGCTGATAACAGGTGACATACAAACTGGATTGTATAACTATCTGAAAATAGACAATCCATTGATTCCTATACTCAATGGGTTGCCTAAAATACATAAGACACTCACTAACCCACCCATGAGACCTATAGTTTCAAGTCAAGGGTGGGTTACTGAAGCACTTGCTGTATATCTGGAATACTACTTAGGACCATTAGTTCGTGCCAATGAATATGTCTTAATTGATAGTAAGCAGTTTTTAATAGAATTATACACATATATTAAGACTTTGAGTGATGATGAACATTTTATTTTAGTTACTATGGATGTTGTTAGCCTATTTACGGTTATCCCCAACAATGATGGCATTCATAAAATGCAAGAATATTTATTGATACACACAGATATGAGTAAGGAGAGAGTTGAACTTCTGACCTTATTTTTGGAGACTGTCCTTACCAATAATATCTTTCTGTTTGGGGACAATTTATATAAGGCTATGGGCACAGCTTGTGCCAATAGCTACGCCAACCTTGTTATGGCAAGATGGGAGGAAGAAATTATGTTTACATTGGATAATTTTAGGAAGTATGTAGGCTTCTACAGGAGGTTCGTGGACGACCTCTTTTTTATTTGGCGTGGAGATGAGTATTCATTAAGAGAATTCTTTACACAAATAAATGAACTTTCTGACTACTTGAAATTTACTTTGGACTATTCATATAATAAGATTTCTTTTCTTGATGTGAATATAGAAAGACTACCCAACGGCCTTTTGAATACATCTATACATAGGAAGGCCTGCTATAAGAATTCGCTCTTGCATAGAAGTAGTATGCACCCCAGATTTGTTTTTAATAATGTGATGAAGGGGCAGATTGTAAGAACGTCTAGACTGAACCCCACTATAGAGGGGTTTACATCAGAATTAGATCTACTTTAAAACAATTTTGTTGATAGAGGCTATGATGTAAAAAAGTTTAATTTAACATCGGAGAGAGTATATGAACAAAGAGGGACCACAGCACAACCCTATTTCTCTGAATATGACATGAATATCAATACTATTCAGAGGAACAAAGATTCAGGAGTAAGATTTATTACGAATTATACGACTGATTTTGAGGGCAAGTGTATTGAAACATTGGGACACACTCTTGTTGGAGGATGAATTAGGTGGTTTAGTTGGGAATAAGCCAGAATTTACATTTTGTAACAGGCCCAATCTTAAAAGAATTTTATGCTATCCCTCACTTTCTAGTAACAATTTTAGTGCTCATCACGTTAGATCGGCAACTAACACTAAACCTTGCAGAAGATGCAACCAATGTGTATACATAGAAGAGAGTAACATATTTGTGCATCCGGTAAACCATAGACAGTTTAAGTTTAATACAGACACGAACTGTACGAGTAGAGGACTTGTATATTTAGTAGCCTGCACAGCCTGTACATCATTTTATGTAGGCAAAACCAGTAGACAGCTCAAGGAAAGGGTCAGGGAGCATGTCTACCATATAAACAAACACTCTGAACATAATGCACTTGCTAAACATCAAGATAAGCTAGGCAATACACACAATTTTCTTTTTCGTGTCATACAACAGGTATATCCCAGTGTTAGAGGAGGTGACTTTGATAATTTTATTCTAGAATGTGAACTGAGATGGATTATTCGCCTCAGAGCACATCAGTCACCAGGGTTAAATGATAAAATCCAAATAAAACCCATTCTAAAGAAAAGGAGAATCAAGAAATTGGGTAAAATTAGATGAATTATAATATATCCTAGGATCAATTGTTTTAAATAAATATATTTCTTATGTATTTATATTTATATTTATGTTTATATGTATGGATTTCATTATATTGTTTTATACATATATATATTAAATATTGAATATTTATTTTTACTATAGTTATGTTTTAAATACATACTGTGTTTTTAAACATTCATTGATTTTTTACTTAATTGATGCTGATTAATTAATGAGTGGACCAATGAATGCATTTTTACTTGTATATAAAAACTTGAATGAATAGATGTGTTTGTGAGTTGATAAAGCCTATTGATACTCTTCTAATAAATATGGTCTACAGATTGTTGCTGGACTTTATTATTTGATACCAACACTGCATTTTACTTGATGGATATTGTGACAAGAGAATATTGTAGCAAGTGATTTTCTATTGTAGCAAGTGATTTTCTATTGTGGCAAGTGACTTTTTAGTGACCACAGCACCACCTCCTTTTGATTCTGTTTATGCCATTGACTGTGTGTTTTTATCAATAATAGGACATAACTGCTTTTCAATGTAAATTGACAAAGATTCAATCACCCTCCCATGGGTGGGTTATCCAGACACTTGTGAATCTTAGGAAGGCCATAGGGTATTGGAATAATAGGAAATTCAACCATGAAATAAATGTACAAATTTCTGCTTATTACACCTTTTATTAACAGCTCATAAATACTACTATGTACCTTCTGAATAACCTTAGAAATGTTGCTTTCTGGCATTCTGCATAAGTATCAACATCATTTAGCATTAAAAGCATACTTTTAAGATATTTGATAGTATCCATAAGCACAATGGCACCACCTATATCTGCAAGGTGGACATAAGCATGCTCATTTGAAATCAGCTCAAAAAGTTCTTTAAACTGAATGTCCATAAGGTTATGAAACATCTTGCGATGTTTATCTCATGAACTCATAGTGTGACATTCACAAAGCTTTAAGAATGCATCAAAGGAGAGTTGGTCAAAACAAACTGGCTAGGCTTCTTAAAGCCAATATGCTCATAAGTATTTTTGCCATGAAGAATTCTATACGATATCTTACAAAAAAAGAGTCTTAAGTCAATGAGAACCTCAGGAAAGGATGAGCCTCTAGCAGGAGTGAAAGAAAGACTTTTATTAAGTTCCTCGTGCTGTTTATTACTCAGAGTCAGGGAGAATATATTGATAACTAGGCTTGTGGAATCTTGCTTCTTGCATCTATCCCTAATTCCAATTGCCCTGACACCTGTGGACTCTCTCTTTCAAAATTCATCCCTTGCTTGGCACCTATGTCTCTAATAGACACTGGCAACCTGTAAATGGTTCATTACCTAGGCCTCTGCTTGTAAATGTTTTTCTCCCAAGACTCTGTTTACACTTATCAAGGGTGTGATGCCCCTGCACTGGCCCAGTAATCAAGGAACCTCAATCCTCATCACTAACACCAGTGAGGGATGTGCACATTGGCAGTATGACATGTGCACACACACAGTAAAGTACAATTTCCCTTAAGAGCATACAGAGATCACATTCAGTCTGGGGCTGGTTTCTCCCTCTTTCTCCAGATCCCCAATAAGACTCCCCACTGGCACAGCTATAGGGTTAAGCTCTCATCATAGTGGCCAAGCCAAAACCTCCACCACCCTATCTGTCCAACCAGTGCTTTGTGTCCCTGCCCAAGTAGCTGACTCACATACTTTGAAATTTGCTTTATATACAAACATACAATCCTCGGGAAGGCTGACACAGGTTCACTAGCTATGCCTCCTCTGTCCATACTATACGGTAGTAATCACTGCCATCAACCAACTCTTTATCAGCTACTATAAGGCCCTTGCCAAACGGTGACCAATTCTACTGTATAATGTTACTATTATCCAAATGGTAAGTGTGACCAAACTTTTAAGGCTATTTAAGAGTGACCTGTAAAGTGTCACTAAATACATATGCAAGTATGCTAAGAGCTTAAATATCTCTAAACAAACCAGCCACAATTTTAAATATATTTAATAATAAATAATAAAAGAACAAGACAATTCTCAATAATGCAACACAGTGACGACAGAGTTCTGAATCACAGGAAATATTTTAAAACAACATGCAGGACAGTCTCACATAAATAGAGAAAACATCTAGACTGATCTTACTATTTTCCTATCTATCTCTAAGAGAGATACTATGATCTAAGTACATAGCAAGGCAAACACAGATGAGAAGTACTGAAGATGGATGTGTTCAGATCCATGACAAGATACAAAATGCATAGACTAACTCTTTGAGATTGTTCTTAAATTACTATCAAACAATTCTGCTGGGTTATCTCAGTTTACAACATTCTTGTCACTTTTACCTTTAGTTCCCAGGCTAATAGAAACTTTAAAATTAACACATCTGTGTCAAAAATACTTATCCCTAAGAAATTGTCTGGAACTGGAAGACGGAAAACCAGTTAAATACTTTTACCCTTGAAATCTGTAATTATTTCTGTTTCCAGACAATAGAAAGAATTTCTAGCTGCAGACATCCTGTCTCTTTGCTGTGGAAAACACAGTCATAAAACTCTTTACTTGTTAACTTATTTTCTTAGAGTTTTGCAAGTTAACACTGTATGTTCCAGCTTTGACCATGAAAACATACATTTGCATAGTCATATAGTCCATATACATTTCTGCTCTTCTACAGCAGGTGCACTGTCATTACATTTTTGAAGCTCAGCACATAACATACAATTTACTTATGTTTGTAAGACAAGCTTATGGAGAATATCAATATTTAAAATGACATAGAATTATTTACAACATTCTAGCTAGCTGAGCTGGCAGCTTCTGATTTCTCCCACTCCCCCACAAGAACTCAAGCTAGTTTTCAAGTGCCCCTCGAGAAACGTTGCTTGAGAAGGTTGAGCCTATTTGGGAATATCTTACCCCATTACCTGTCTTGAAAGCCCATCTGTGTTGTCATTGCTAACCCCACTGCGGTGCTGCACTGTCATATATAGGTTCATAGGTAGGTACTAGGATATTGGCCCAAGAGCCTATGTAAGCCTAGCCAACAAGGCTCCCTGACTTATGCTACCCAAGAAAGTTATTTTCCTGTGCCACTGTCCAACAGAGACACAGAAGTGATCCCCATGGTGTATTTCCTATTTCCCATCCACTCATCAAGATTTTTCTTGAAGAGAGCTAATGAAGAACTTTGCTTGACATAGATGGCTAGCCTGTTCCAGAGTATGGGAAGTCTCTGGGAAAGAAATCTATCCCTCCAGCATGTCCTGTTTATTGTGGTGACAAGGTTTAAGTCCTTAGAGAGTGTAGCTCGGAGGTATTAGGATTTCTTTAGGTGTAGCATGTCCAACAGCTCTGGGTTTGACATAGCTTTATATATTAGGCAGAGATCACCTTGGAGTAGGCGATATGCTATGGAGTAAAGTGGGAGTTTTTTGAGACGGTCAGTGTAGGGCATTTGTTTGAGGCCAGTAATCCCCTTTGTGAAGTACTTCTGTGGCCTTTCCAGCTGCTGCAAATGTCTTGTGAGGTACATTCCAAAAGGGGCATTGTACTCTATAATGGGTCCAATGAGTGTCGAGTAGAGGGGAACAATGACTTATTTTTTCCTGGCTGAGAACCCTTTTATGATGAGGTGTGCCACGTAAAAGGACTTCCTGACTACTGTGGCGATGTGACTATCAAAGGAGAGACTACTGTCCACCTGTGCTGTCCACCTGTGTCCCAAAGTCTCTTATCACACATTTGGTGTTAAGTAGATTGCTGCCTATGTAGTAGTTCATGGGTACAGAGTTTTTATCAAAGGGGATGACAATGCACTTTTTGGCATTGAGCTTGAAGCCATGGCTCTGACACCAGGCATCTGTCTCAGTGAGGCCCTTATGTAGGATGTCCACATCATTTGGGGACTTGACTATGGCTCCTAGTTTGCAGTCATCTGTGAACTTATTTAGTCAGAGGACTTCTGTGTTAGTCTGTACTTCAGAGAAGTAGATACCAAACAGGAGAGGTCCCAGGTCTGAACCCTGTGGTACTCCACTTGTCACTGGTTTGAGGTCAGATTTGGAGTCTGCAACTTTTACAGTGTGGGTTCTGTCAGTGAGCCATTTGGCAAACCATCTTGTGATGTAGGGAGCTATACCTAGTTTAGTGAGTTTAGCTATATTTCCAGAATGGGGGATGGTGTTGAAAGCCTTGGCATGGTCAAGATAGGCTGTATGAACCACCTTACCCTCATCTACGGCTTCGGTGACTGCCTCAAAGAAGTCAATCAGGTTCAGGAGGCATGTTCTGCTTTTCACAAACCTGAACTGCGTGGGATCCAGAGTTTGGAGGTTACCAATGTCTTTGTTTATGAGTTCCATGTTGATACATTCCATGGCCTTGCAGAGCAAGCTCATCAGGCTAATAGGGTGATAGTTCCCATGATTAGTGATGGCTCCCCCTTTTTGGAGTGGGATATCTGTTGCTGTGCACCATTCAGTGGGCACAAAACCTGATGCAAGGCTATTATTGAACATGGTGCTTAGGTGGGGAGCCAGTTCGTTCTGAAGTTCATGTAAAATACAGTCTGGGATGTTGTCCGGTCCCATGGATGCTGTGTTTTTGGATTTAGAGAGTGCAGCTTTTACCTGCATAGTAGTGATTACACGGACTCTGCATTCTTCCTGTATAGATATGGGCACTATAGGGGGTGAGGGGGGGTAAAGTTAGCACTGAACCTATCTGCCAGGATGTTAGCAATATCAGTTGGTTCAGTAAGAATTAGTGGCGATTTTGTTTTCGTAGCTAGCTTTGGAGGATCTTATAAGGGATCTCAGCTTCTTACTGAGGCTGACCACGGAGCTCCTCCACTCATGGGATTTTAATTTCCTTTGCAACAGTTTCTTTCTTCTGTTGTACAGTTTGTTTATGACAGGGGACCACCAGATTGGCTTCCTTTTTTTGGTGGATAGCGTCTTTTTTCCATTTGGGATAGTACGATCCATGCACTCATGTAAGTGCTTATAGAGTGCATTTATGTAGGATTCAGCAGTTGTAACTGTATTGTCCATCTGCATGGGTGTCATGAAGTTCACCACTTCTGTCTTAAGAAGCATAAAGTTGGTTTTGGAGAATGTTTTTACCGTAGTTTACTTAATGGGGGGTGGAGGAGGGATGTGGATATCAAGGGTGATTAGTTTATGGTCAAATCGGACCAACAAGGAGTTGACTTCAGGTGTGGAACACGGGTCACTCATGTTGGTAATGACTAGGTCTAGGATATTGTTGCCTCTGGTGGGGGTGTGGATAAGTTGATCCAGGGCATTGGAGTTTATGAATTCCAGAAAGTGTTGAGCTAAGGAGTTGGTACAAGAGTAGTTTTCCCAGTTAATGGTGGGGTAGTTTAAGTCACCCATTTTTAGGGTGTTTGGTTGAACTCTAATATTTTCCTGTACATCAAGGAAAGAGGAGTGGGATTCCTAGGGCATGGTGAGGGATCTGTAGCAAGCTACAATTTGGATTGCAGTTTTGCCCAGAGTTAGTTGCACTTGGATAACCTCGGATGCATTATGCTGAGCAACTAGCCTGGAGGTGTGAATATCCTTAATGAATATGGACACAACTCTGCCTTTGGTATTTCTGTCCAGGTTACATGGCAGAAAAGTGTGGTATGAGTTATAGCCTGGTAGTGCAGGAGTGCTCTCTGGAGCCTTGAACCAGATCTCAGTCACTGCACAGATATCGATGTTCTCCATTTTAAGGAGTGCCTCGAGTGAGTGCATTTTGAGATTTAGACTTCTAGCATTGAGTAGCATTACCCTCAGTTTTTGCTTGCCTGTTCCTGTTATGGTGGTGAATTTGTCATTTGAACCTTGCCTAAGAAAGGCACTATAGGGGCGGCAAGAGCCTTAGCCAGTATCCAGAATCCCAGGGGCAACAGGTGCAGGCCATCTCTGGCAAAGCATCATGGACTGTCGACCATGTCATCCCAAGCAGACAGATACTGGATCCTCTTAAAATGACACCAGAAGCTTAGCCAATTGTTGAAGTCAATCATTTTATCCTTGTACTACGGTATCATTCTGGGCGATGGCAGAATGCTACTCAGGGCTAGGGTCATAACTGTCTGGGTTACAAGATCGGAGAGCTCTTCCTTGTCTCTTTTCATGTAGTCCAGGGAGGTATGTCTCAGGTCATTCACACCAACATGAACAATAACAGAGTCATATTTGTACTTGTTGTGGAGTGACCTGAGTGTGTGGGTTATGTAGCGGATCCTGGCACCTGGCAGGCAGCTGGCAGTAACCCTTTCCTTGTTTAGCCTGGTGAGTGGGACATCAGTGTGTCTGACTATAGAGTCACCTATGACTAGTGTGTTGGGTACATTGTTTTGCCTTATTGGCTGTGGTTGAGTGGCACACTGAGTCTGTGGGCTATGTGTCATTTGGGTTATGTTGAGGGATGGAGGTTGCTTGCGTTTCTGCTTTGGAGGTCTCTGTTGCTTAGACAGATTATTATTACTGAGCACCTCCACAAATGTTTTGTGTTACTATGTGTGGATTTTTGCGGTGTAGGTTTAGTGAGACTATGTGATGAGTGTGGTGCAAATGTTTACCTTCTCCTCATGACTGTCAAGTTCAGTCTTGGTTGTAGAGAGCTTTACCTCCAGTTTGGCTAGATAAGTGCATCTCTCACAGGTTGTAGTGTTGGGTGGTAGGAGGAGAGGGTTGTCTGTGTACATGAGGCAATTTCTACATTGCCTCAAGATGCCCAGATTCATCAGATAGACAGGAGAGAACACTGGGAGCTGACCCTTGGACATGCCTGAATAAAAAACTATTTTCCTCTAGATAAATGAGGAAAGTGAGTACAAGAGCTGTTTTTCTCTAAGCAAGTGAGAAAAGTAAGTACAAAAACTGTTTTTCTCTAGGTAATGGGGAAGCTTGAGTGGTTTAGTAATTAGTAGCTTATTTAGTGCTTGCAAGTTCTGAACAAGTGCTGAACACGAATAAGCAAATTTAAGTGCTAAAACTAAGAATCTGTATCTGCACTAGACGAGTTACAGGACAGAAACAAGTACAAATGCAGGCTTTAAAATCCGAACATTGAGAGAGATGGAAAAGATTGCCCAAACAGCCAATAACTACAATTTCTGTGCCAGAACCACTCCTTATGTGGTAGACAGGTTACCTAGTGCATACCACTCCCACTGATAAGCTAGAAGGCTTCCCTCCAACACAGAAAGGCTTGGGGGGCTCAGAAGCTTACATACAGTCTTGGATACAGCAAATCTGTATCTGGACTACACTAGTTACAGGAAAGGTAGGAACAAGCTTACACTATTTTTTTACAGAAAAGTAGCTAAAACAGCAGTAAAAACAATTCACATGCAGTGCAAGCTAGCACACTTGAGTATGTAGCAATATTAGTCCAAACACAGCTTAAAAATGCAATTAAATTAAGAAGGACTGAAAGCAAGTGCAGAAGGAGTTTATTAGGAATGTGGTAAAGAGATGGGACTGGGGAGTGTCCCAGATCAAATCTACGTGGGGCGGGCAACTGCAGAAGCCATCAAATTTAAACTATGAACCAAAAATAGGGAGGGTGGGTGGGACAAAACACTTTCAGCAGAGATCTGAAAAACTTCAAGCAACAATTAACAGTACAAACTCTAAAACCAAAAAAATATATACTTAACTCTGTATATTTCCAGATAGATTGAAAAGCAGTCTCTCAGAACACAGGTTCCACAGGTTCCAGCACTGAAATGCAGGCTGTTACTAACAGATCTAATTTTTATGCAAGTGATCATTGAGTTAGATAACACACAAGGTGTAAAAACCAGTTATACCAACTGAAGACACAGTAGAAAATAGGGGGAGGTGGGAAAAACACTTTCAGCAGAGATCTGAAAAGCTATGAGCAACAATTAATAGTACAAACTCTAAAAGAACAAAAAGAAACATACTTAGCTCTGTATATTTCCAGATAGATTGAAAGGCAGTCTCTCAGAATACAGGTTCCAGCAATGAAATGCCGGCTTTTACTAATGGATCTAATTTTATGTAAGTGATCCTTGAGTTAGATAACACACAGGCTGTAAAAAACAGTTATACCAACTGAAGACACAGCAGAAAATAGGGGGAGATGGGGAAAACACTTTCAGCAGAGATCTGAAAAACTATAAGCAACAATTAACAGTACAAACTCTAAAACTAAAAAAATATACTTAGCTCTGTATATTTCCAGATATATTGAAAAGCAGTTTGTCAGAACACAGGTTCCAGCAATCAATTAGCAATATGCTTGCAATGCTAGACTCCACCTTAGTAACTTGGCATTTTGCTGGCTGGCTCAATGCAGCCATGCTTGGGGGATTGTGGTCTGTAACTACAGTGAATCTCTTTCCATACAGATAAGGCTGAAGTTTCTGCAGTGCCCACACTATGGCTAGACATTCCTTTTCTACAGCTGCATAGCATTCCTCTCTGGGTTGGAGCCTACAACTGAGATAAACCACTGGGTGCTCTTCTCCCTCTGAAGAAATCTGGCTAAGTACAACATCCACCCCATGGTTTGAAGCATCCACCTGCACAACAAATTCTGTGCTGTAATCTGGACTGGCTAACACAGGGGGACCTCCCAAAGATCCTTTAAGCTTCCGAAATTCCTTCTCACATCCTGGAACCACACTAACTTATCCGGCCTGTTATTCCTTGTCAGGTCTGTGAGGGGAGCAGCTATGGTACTATAACAGGGGACACACTTTATGTAGTACCCTGCTGTCCCTAAAATGCCCTCACCTGCTTTTTGGTAACAGATGCAGGCCATGCCTGAATGGCTTCCACTTTGGCAGGTTCTGGTCTGATCTTACCACTCCCCACTCTATGTGCCAGGTAGGAGACCTCTGCCATACCCATCTGACATTTATTGGGCTTAATGGTCAACCCTGCCTTCTGTAGTCTGCCCAGCACCTCTCTGACATGTTGAATGTACTCTTGCCAGGAATGACTGTACATGGCAACATCATCTAGGTAAGCAAGGGCAAAATCCCCTGCTCATGCTAGAATATGATCTACCATCCTCTGGAAAGTCACTGGGGCATTTTCCATCCCAATGGGCATCTTTGAAAACTCATAGAAGCCAAAAGGAGTCACAAAGTCTGACCTCTCTCTAGCACTGAAAGTCAAGGGCACCTGCCAGTAACCCTTGGTAAGATTATTGGTGGTAAGATACTTAGCCCCACCCAGCTGCTCTAGGGCTTCATCTATCTTAGACATGGGGTAAGCATCTGACTCTGTGTGACTATTTAATTTCCTATAGTCCACACAGAACCTGGGCTGCCATCCTTCTTTGGTACCAACACCACTGGGGAGGCCCAGGGACTGCTGTTCCAACATTTCCTGTATCTCCTCCCTCAGAGTCTGACTCTCTCAGGCACCCTGTAAGGAGCCTGTTTAATAGGCCTTTGAAGTCCTGTATCCACATGGTGCTACACCAGGTGGGTGCAACCTGGTTTCCCAGTGAAAATGTCCCCAAACTCCCGTAACACTGCTCGTGTTTCTTGAACCTGGATAGGGGATAGCTGCTGAGACATTGCTACCCCTTCCACTGAGGTATCAGTCCGAGCCTCACTGAGTAGATCAGTCCCCAGATCCCCCTCAGACTCTTCCTGCAATCCACTGCAAATACCCAGCACAAGGGCCCCCCTATCATGTTAAGGCTTCATCATGTTAACATGGAATAATTTGTGCCCCTGCTTCCTGTCTAGTAGTTCTACCATGTAGTTAACATCACTGACCTTCCTTACCACCTTGTAGGGTCCCTCCCAAGCTGCCTGCAGCTTATGTCTGACAGGAATGAGAACCATTACCTGCTGTCCTACAGCATACTCTCTAGCTCGAGTATCCCTGTCATACCAGACCTTTGTCTGCTGTTGGGCTTCTGCCAGGTTTTCCTGGGCTATGCCGATGAGTTCCCTGAGCCTCGTCCTGAGGTTTAGGACATATTCCATAACAGATTCCTTGTGGGATTCACACTCATCCTCCCACTCATCTTGAATGAAATCTAGAGGTCCCCTCACCCTATGCCCATACAACAACTCAAAGAGTGAAAAACCTGTGGATTCCTGGGGAACCTCTCTTTAAGCAAACAACAGATGGGGCAAATATTTGTCCCAGTCCCTCTTAAACTGGTTTGCAAATGCCCGTAACATTGTCTGGAGTGTAGAGTTTAACATCTCAACAAGACCCTTAGTCTGGGGATGGTATGGGGGTGGTCATTAGGTGCTTCATCCCACAATACTTCCACAAACAAGCCAGCAGGTCTGACATGAAATTGGCACCTCTGTCAGTCAGTATTTCTTTTGGGAAACCTACCCTGCTGAAAATCTCTAACAAAGCATTTGCCACCTTTTCTGCCTCAATGGAGGACAGAGCCACTGTCTCAGGGTATCTGGTAGCATAATTTGCTACCACTAGGATATACTTTTTCCCTGTGGAATGTGAGTTACTCAGAGGCCCCACAATATCCATAGCTATGCTCTGAAATGGCTCCTCAATCACAAGCAAAGTCATCAAAGGAGCTTTCACCTTGTCTCCTGCCTTGCCTACCTTTTGGCACTGTTCACAGGTCTTGCAGTACCCTGTTACATCTCTGGAAATCCCAGGTCAATAGAACTTGTGAATAATACGTCTCTTTGTATGTTTTATGCCCGTATGACCTGCAGAGGGAATATCATGGGCTATGGCTAGAAGTGCCAGTCCACTGTCTATACAGTAACCCTTTGTCCCAGTATACAGATTCCCATTTTCCTTGACAATCAGGTGCCTCACTAGCTACCTCTCTCAGGCCTTGTAATGTAGGGTTTGAGAGCGCTGAGCCTGTCTCAACTCTCTCTTTGTAACCTTTCCCAGCTCCCCTTCCACAGGAAATCTGGTATCCTCTGACAGTAGTGCCTCACTGTCATCCTAAGTACTACTACTTACCTCTACCCTTGCAGTCACTCTGTCCAAGGGAACATCATTACCAGCAAGCATCTGTGGTTCACCTTCAGTCTCACTGCTAAAAGGTAGCTCCCTCTCTGAAGTAATGACCTCACCAGTCCTGGCTGCAAGTGTGCAGGTCTGTCTGTGTCTCCCCCAGGCTAATAGACCCACATGCTTGTCTCCAAGCCTGACTGCATGTAACTGCATGAACACACAGTACTGCATTACTAAAGTAATTCCCTAACACGACATCTGCAGGGATATCCTCAAACACACCTACTTGCTGGCTTCCTTTTCCACCCACCCAGTCAAGGTGACCTCTATCCAAAGTTATTTGGAATGGGGTCCCTCCTAATACTCTGACCTGAGTAGACTGCCCAGGCAAGTAGTGCTCCTTCTTAATCATTGCAGGCTTCACAGTGGTTATGTCAGAGGCTGTCTCTCTCTTAGCTTTGGTCTCTTTGCCATTCACTAAGATAGGATATAATCTCTTGTTGTAGTTTGGTACCCTTGTTGTCTTGAGACAACCTACTGTGGCATGTTGTCATTCCCAGTTACTGGATCTCCCTTTTGTTCCCCACCTTGCCTCCATGGACATCTTTATGCTACATGGCCCCACTGGTTGCATTTAAAACATTTAACCCTAGGTCCTAGACATGTACCTGGACTAGTGGCTTCCCCTACTACTGGCAGATTCTGCTGAGTCAGTTTGGGCTGCCCACCATGGGTGCCCTTAGAACCATGAGCAGCACTGGGTGTCCCTTTCCTGTGCAGTGATACCCTGCTTGCTAGGTATAGGTCTCCCTTCTTCCCCAACTCATCTGCAGTAAGGCATTGTCTATCAGCTAACCAGATTCTCATGTCCTCAGGCAAAGTCCTAAGGGTTTGTTCCCTCTCTAAAAGGTCTGCCAGCCCTTCAAAAGTGGTGACCTGACATTCGCTCACCCACCTATGAAAATAAGTGCTTAGTTCAGCAACATATTCACACACACTTTTATCTGCCTTGTAGCAAAATTTAAGAATTTCCCAACTGACTCCTTCAGTTGAATGTTCAAGTATACACAAGTACTGAAATAAAACATTATCGCCTAATGAGTTCCTCAGTACTGTGTCTATTATTAAATATATTTAAACTTTTCATTGTGGCTGGTCTTTTAGAGAATATTTTAATCTTTGAGAGTACTTATATTTATTTGTTGATACTGTCACTGCTCCCGAAAGCCATGATGCATTGGTCAAACACTACCATTTGTCCTTCTTTCAGCTTTTCCTGGTTAGGGATCACCACAGCGGAACTCCGGTCCACTAATGATTGGCAGTGGATATTTATGGTGCTGAGGTGCCAGCCCGATTCCCAACCTTCAAAGAAGGCACACCCATCACGCACACACCTACCTGCATGTCTTTAAATGTCACTCGACTGTGAGGAGGACATGCAGACTCCACACAGAAGGCGCTCCAACCGAGAATCGAACCGGAGAACCTCTTGTTGTGAGGCAACAACACTAACCGCTGTACCACCGCGGTATTAGTATTAATTTCACTCAGAATAAATGGGCACCCTTGTAAAAGCCTTAGAGTAGCTGACTGGTGGCCATGGGACTACCTATAGCCTGGCAGAGGTGGTAGAGCTAATAAATCTGTGCCAGCCTTTCCAAGGTGTGTGCGTGTGTGTGTGTGTGTGTGTGTGTGTGTGTGTGTGTGTGTGTGTGTGTGTGTGTGTGTGTGTGTGTGTGTGTCAGCTATTTGGAACAGGGACACAGAACACTGGTATCTGCAGAGAGAGAAAGGTGGAGTCTTATTTGGGGCCTGGACAGGAAAATCCAGCCCCAAGACTGAGTGTGTTCCCTGTGTGCTCTTAAGTTAAATTGTGCTTGGGGCAGAGAGCTGCTTCTGGAAATAGTGTGTGTATTTTAGTTCCATGTGAACGTCCCTCACTGGTGTCCATGGTGAGGATTGAGACTCCTTGTTTACTGGCCCAGAGGAGGGACATCACATATTGGTGAACAGTGGTGTGGATATTAATTGAACGTCTGTAGCCTGTAAGTAGCTGTCATTGAAGGTGTGTGTACTCTTAGCAGCCAAAAGGTAAACATAAAGAGTTTCAATTTCACAACAGTTTTATTTATTTTTTGTTTGCTTAGTTTAGTTGGGGAAAGCAGGCAAAGATGTCAGCAGAGCATTATGGCAAGCTGACAAAAAAACAGTTGGCCAAGGTGTGTGAAGCCAAAGGATTGGTGCATGCCAACCTGACTAAAGAGGAAACATTTTCAGCCTTAGTGACAACTGTAACCCAGACCAACAACCATCAAGGTAGCCAGTCTGGTGATTGTGATTTACAGCCCTCAGAAACAGAACAGTTTACCTTTTCTTTGGAGGACTTAAAAACCCATCTGGAGTTAGAGACTTGAATAAGAATCAACAGAGAGACTGTGGGAGGGAAAACAGATGGAATTAGAATCAGCAGTGAGACTGCAGCATTTGGAGGCTGAAGAAAATGAGAGATTGCAGCAGCCAAAACATATGGAATTAGAATCAGCAAAGGAACTGTGGCATTTGTAGGATGAAGAAAATGACAGTGCCAACATGAGATGGAGATGCTGACTCTTTGTCAGGGTCATGGAGGTAATATGGAAGGGAATAACTGAACACCAGAAGCAATAAAGGTCAGTAAATTTCTTCCACAGTTTACAGAAGATGATAATTTTGATAGTTTTTTTCATATATTTGAAAGAGTATGTAAACAGTATAATGTTGACCAAAGGCTGTGGGTAGGGTTCCTGACCCCTTACTTCATGGTAAAGCTATAAATGATGTTTCTAAATTGTCTGATACTGATTGTTTAACCTATGACAAAGTAAAACAATGTTTGTTGGAACATTTTAAGTTTATTTATTTTTATTTATTTTATTTTGCATTTGTTGACTGGGATAGTCCGACTGGATACATGTCCATTTTCAGCGGAGGCAGGGGAGAAAAGCTTCAAGGTAGAACATTCAGTAAAAATCATAAAATGATTACAAGTTACACAGGTTATGGGCTCCAGTTGAGCAAGCAGGTAATATAATCATACATTTTTAAAACAGTGTTGACATATAGACTAGGCAATGTAACATGATTACAGACTATAGAGGAGGATCTAGTCGGGTTTTGAACAAGAACATAGCCAGTGAGTTTTAAAGTATAGCTTGAGGCTTTTTTTGAACTGAGTAAGAGATGGTTCAAGAGTAAGATCAGCAGGAAGAGAGTTCCAAGTTTTGCCAACAGAGAGTCCCCAGCAGAGTTGTTGATTTTGGATGTTTGAACCAGTAGTTTATTAGAAGGGCGAAGTGACCTCAGGTTGCTATAAGGGTTGATGATATTTTTAAGTGCAGACATATTATCAGGGTGGTTAAGAACTTTATGGGCAATTATAAGCTGGCTGTACTGAAGTAGGCTAGGCCATTTTAGCCAGCCCAGAAGATTTAGGTTGTGATAGTAGTGGGTCCTATAGACCGTGCCAGTTGCAAATCTAGCAACATGGTTATAACAGCTGGATAGATTGCTAAGAGCAGATTTGTTCAAATTAGTGAGTAGAAGAGAGGCATAGAGAAGACTGGAGAATGGATAGGAATGAACAATATCAGTCCTAGCAAATAGAGTAAGGAAAGGTTTGATCTTATAGAGGGAGCCACGTTTTTTGTTAATGGTTTTCATAGTTTGATTGACATGGATATCAAATTTGAAGGTGTTGTCTATTGTGATGCCTAAGAGTTTGGTTTGCACATCTGGGGAGATAATGGTACCATTATTAGATTTTAAGCTAAAGAGTAGTGAGGAAGACTTACAAGTGCAAGAGAAAAGAAGCAACTTTGTTTTGTTAGGGTTTAATATCAGCTGACAGTTAGAGAGCCAGTTTCCAACTACATTAAAAGTATTTTGGGTTAATGTCATTAGATCTGTCAGGGAGGTGGCTGAACTAATCAAGTTGGAGTCATCCACATATTGGATACAGGTAACATTTGGGATGACAGTGGGAGGGTCATTAATAAAGAGAGAAAAAAGAAGGGGTCCAAGTATGGAACCTTGGGGGACACTTAGGGTGATGGGTAGATGGGTTGATAGTTTGTCCTGGCATAGGATGGCTTGTTGTCTACCACACAGGTAAGACTGAAACCATTGAAGCGCATGGCTATTTAGTGAGAATGCCTTACGGGTGTGCATGAGTATTTGGTGGTTGACCATATCGAAGGCCTTGGAGAGATCTACAAAGAGGGCTGAGGAAATCTTGCTATTATTTCAGTTATAGTTTATGGTATTAGAGAAGGATAAGAGGGCTGAGGTGGTTCTGTGGTGTGGCCTAAAACCATGCTGAGAGTTAGCCAACAGCTTATTCTGGCTAAGATAATGCATAAGATGTTTATGGACACACTTCTTCATACTTTTAGCCAGTGGTGACAGAATGGCTATGGGTCTAAAGTTTGGCAGTTCGAAGGAGTTGCCTCCTTTCTGGAGTGGTATTACACGAGATATTTTCCAAATGGAGGGGGTGGTGGCTTCAGATAAGATTCTGTTAATTATGATGGAGATGGGGTATGCTATGCCTTCTGCTGCTTTTTGCAGATACTCTGGTGAGAGGAGATCAGCTGCTAGAGTACTTGGTTTTAATTTCTTAATTAGAGATCTGATAAGTGATGTAGAAACAGGCTGAAAGCTAAAGGAGAGTCGGACATTGGCTGTGGCAGAATTTGGGTTGGAGTAGCTGGGTGTCAGTTGGCTGGCTAGGGATTGGATAGTCTCTGTGAATAAAATATTGATGGTATTTGCAATATCCTCTGGGGATTTATGATTGGAAGCTGATGGGGTAGGAGTGGAGGTCTGTCCTGGGTGAAGAAGTTTGTTTATTCCTGCCCAAAACATTTGAGGTTTGTTGTGATGTTTCTGTTGAAGATGGTAGTAGGAGTTTTTTTTCTCTAATGTTATATATTTTATTGTGTGATTCCTTAGCTGTCAGTATCTGAGTTGATCTAGTGGGTCTTTTGTGGCATGCAATTTGTCCCATGCCTTATTTCTAGCTATGATTTTAGATTTGGTCTCATTTGAGAGCCACGGGACAGTTTTTGTTTTGTTCTAATGGAACAAGCAGGAGCGTGAGACTCAAGAATAGTAAGGAATATGGAATTAAAATATGCTACTGCATCGTCCAGTGAAAGGTGCTTTAGGACTGACCAATTGCAAGTTTTAAGTTCATTTTGAAAATTGGTGGAGTTGAAGTTCTTATTATTTCTGATGGTTTTAAAGGTGGTCTGGTGGGAGTTGTCTACCTTGTGCTTGATAATGTACGTAAGTAAGTGGTCACTTAGGTCATCTGGGAGGGTCCCTGACTTGTACATATAGGGGTGGCTGTTGATAAGTATCCAATCTAGGATACTGTCTTTGTTATTGGGTTTGCCTATCCTGGTGGGGGAGGATATGAGCTGTGTAAAACTGTGTAGGTTGACAATGGTTGTAGGAGATTCTGAGGAATATGTGTTCCAATCAATGTTAAAATCTCCAAGCACCATAGTTTCTTGGGGTAGGTTCTGGATAACCAGTGGAGGATGTCCCATAGGGTGTTTGTATTATTACCTGGGAGAATTTAAATGCAGACAATGTTAGTGCATTTGTTATTATTAATCTGTAGTTTGGTAATAAGGATTTCTGCATTATTAAACTGGGGTTGTTATAGGGAGACTGTAGTAACATCTAGTGTATTTTTATAGAGTACAGCTACTCCGCCACCCTTACTAATAGTACAATCTAATCTAAGTATGTCACTCCCTGGTGGTATTACCTCTTTGCCTTTAGTTACTGGTTTTAGCCAAGTCTTAACACCTGAAGCTTACAGAAAAAAGTTTTGTGAACATAGACACAAGGCAGATGAAAGTGTATGTGATTATATTGCTGAGGTAAGCACTTATTTTCATAGGTGGGTGAGTGGGTGTCAGTTCAACACCTTTGATAGGCTGGCAGACCTTTTGGAGAGGAAACAAGCCCTTATCACTTTGCCTGAGGTTGTGAGAATCTGGTTGGCAGACTGGTAGCATAACTCTGCAGATGAGCTCGGGGAAAAAAGGGATCTCTACTTAGCGAGTAGGGCATCACTGCACAAGAAGGGGATATGCAGATATAAGGGAATCCATGGTGGGCAGCCTAAAGAACCCCAATAGAGTCCATCAGTAACAGGGGAAGCCACTTGTTCAAGTACATGGCCAGGATCAAGGGTTAGATGTTTTAAATGTAACCAGTGGGGACATGTAGCATACAGATGTCCACAAAAGCAAGGTGGGGTACAAAAGGTAGGGGAGCCAGCAAGTGAGAATAACAGTATTCCAGTGGTAAGTTGTCTGGAGGCAACAGAGGTATCAGACTATCACCAGTGCTTATATCCTATCTTAGTGGATGGAAAACAGGACACTGCTAGAGAGACAGCCTCTGACATAACCATTGTGAAGTCTACAGTGGTTAAAGAGGAGCAGTACTTGCTTGGGCATTCCATTCCAGTCAGAGCTTTAGGAGGAACCTCATTCTAAATGCCTTTGGCCAAGGTTCACCTTGGCTGGAAGGGTTGAAAAGGAAGCAAACAAGAAGGTGTGTTTGAGGACATTCCTGCAGATGTCTTGATAGGGAATGATTTTGATAATACAGTATCTTGTATGCATGCAGTTGCACACAGTCAGGCTTAGATACAAGCATGTGGGGCTGGTAGCCTGGTGGAGACCCACACAGACCCCACACCTGAAGCCAGGGTTAGTGAAGCCACTTTTTCAAAGAGGGAGATACCCTGTAGCAGAGAGCCTGAAGGTGAGCTATAGCTGCTTGTAGGTACTGATGTTCTCTCATTCAGAGTGACTGCAAGGGCAGAGGTGAATGATAGTACCCAAGCTGATAGTGAGGCACCACTGTCAGAGGATACCAGACTTCCTGTGGAAGGGGAGCTGGGAAGAGTCACAAAGGTAGAGTTGAGACAGACTCAGCTCTCAGATTCTACGCTAAAAGGCTTGAGGGACATAGCTAGGGAGACACCTGATTTTCATGGAAAAGGAGAGTCTATATACTGGATCAAAGGGTTACTGTATAGAGAGTGGACCCCTAAGGGAGAGCTAGAGGGTGAGGTAAAACAGTAGTTGGTAGTGCCCAGAGCCTACCATCTGGCACTTCTAGCCATAGCCCGTGGCATTCATTTTGCAGGTCATACAGGCATAAAGCATACCAAGAGACATATGTTACATAACTTTTATTGGCCTGGGATTGCAAGGGATGTGACAGGGTCCTGCAGGACCTGTGAGCATGCCAAAAAGTAGGCAAACCAGGAGACAAGCTCAAAGCTCCTTTGATGCCTTTGCCTTATGACTGAGGAGATATTTCAGTGGGTAGCTATGGATATTATGGGGCCTTTGAGAACCCAAGTTCCTCAGGGAAAAAGTATATGCTGGTGGTAGTAGATTATGCTACTAGATACCCTGAGATGTTGGCTCTGTTGTCCATTGAGGCAGAGAAGGTGGCAAATGGTTTGTTAGAGATTTTCAGCAGGGTAGGTTTCCCAAGAGAAATACTGACTGACAGAGGTGCCAATTTCATGTCAGACCTGCTGGCCTGTCTGAGGGAGTGTTCTGGGGTGAAGCACCTGAAGGCCTCCCCTTAGCACCCCCAAACTAATAGTCTTGTGAAGGGGTTAAACTCTCCTCTAAAAATCATGCTACTAGCATTTGTAGAGCAGTTTAAGAGAGAGTGGGACAAATATCTGCCCCATCTGCTGTTTGCGTACAGAGAGGTACCTCAGGAATCCACAGGTTTTCCACTTTTTCAGTTGTTGTATGGGCATAGGGTGAGAGGCCTTTAGATTTGATTTGTGGTGAGTGGGAAGATGTGTTTGAATTCCACAAAGAATGTGTTGTGGCATAAGTTTTCAACCTCAGGGCAAGGCTTAGAAAGCTCATGGGCTTGGCCCAGGAGAACCTGGCAGGAGCCCAACAGCAGAAAAAGGTTTGGTATGGCAGGAATGCTCAAGCCCGAGAGTATGCTGTGGGACAGCAGGTTATGCTTCTCATTCCTGTCAGACACAGTAAGCTGCAGGCAGCTTGGGAGGGACCTTTTAAAGTGGTAAGGAAGGTCAGTGATGATAACAACATGGTAAACCCGATAGGCAGCAGGCAGGGGAACACATTGTACCATGTTCGCATGATGAAACCTTTCCATGCTAGGAGATCCTTGTGCTAAATATTTGCAGTGGGTGGCAGGAGGAGTCTGAAGAGATCTATGGCTACATGGAGCCAGCAAGCAAAATGGCAAGTTACTAAAGTGAAGCCTAGGGTTGTAGGCATATAATATGACAGTGCAGTACTGCAGTGGGGTCAGCAACGCCAATGCAGATGGTTCTCAAATTAGGTTATGAGTTAATGTATTCCCAGATAGGCTCATTCCTCTTGAGCAGTTTTTCTCCAGGGTCACTTGAAATACTAGCTTTAGTCTTCAAAGGGGGGGTGTGGTGATGTGAGGTAATGGCAGCTATGCCAGAGAAAGTACGGCAGTGGATGTGTAACATATTCCAGCATAGCTAGGAGTTTTGTAAAGAATTATATGTCATTTGTATATTTAACTGATTTGTACAGGTCATTGTATTGAAAATGTATTTGTAAAGCTGCTTTTGTTAAAAATGTACCAACAGTGGGTCCTGCTGGAGAGAAAAGAAATCCACATGTATGTCATACTGTATTGTAACTGTTGAATGAATATATTTTTGAAAAAAGGATACTGGAAGAGAAGAGGTTAATCTCAGTTCAGCTAACTTTTAAAAATAGTCTGACATTAACTTACTTGGTTTAGGCCATAAAGATTGTATCTTACAGTTCTGATTGCAGCCAGAGGCAAACTGTCTGTAAAAACCACGACTAGGAATCATACTATATTGTCCTTGGGGGTGAACTAATTGCTAGCAAGGAAGGGTGGAAGTTTTTGAAATTGTTTTAGAGCTTCCAGATGCTATAACACATCTTAGCAAAGGTGTGTGTGTGTGTGTGTGTGTGTGTGTGTGTGTGTGTGTGTGTGTGTGTGTGTGTGTGTGTATTATGACACATATGTGCTACATTCTGGTTCAGTTTCTAGTAAAGGGGTTGGTGTGGGAGCCAGAGTCAGATGGCCAGATGTATGTGATGTCATTCTCTAATCCAGCACTGAAATGATGCTTTAATACTAGATGAGTGAGAAGTCTCAGGGGAGTCTGTTTTTGAAACCTGATAAAGAAAGATCATTCAACCACTTCATCTTGCCTTGCTTAAGTAAGTAACCAGGGAATAGTAATTCTTTTGATCAGTCAGGAAAATATAGTGAGATTAGGTAAGTACTGTTTTTCTATATTTGTGAAAATCTATCCGTCTGTGTTATTTTTAATATTTCCTGTGATCAAAACTCTGGTGTTTACTGTAAATAGATGTTTAGTATTTTCATGCTCTTTTATTATTTATTATTAAATATATTTAAACTTTTCATTAAGGCTGGTCTTTTAGAGAATATTGTAACCTTTGAGATTATTTATATTTATTCGCTGACACTGTGGATGCTCCTGAAAGCCTTGCTGTTTGGTCAACATTACCATTGGTATTAGTATTAATTTATTTCAGTGTAATTGGGTACCCTTGTAAGAACCTTAAAGTATCTGTCCAGTGGCACTGAATCTAATTTCTAGTCTGGGCAGAGAGTGGCATAGCTGGTAAATCTGCACCAGCCTTTCCCAGGTAGGTGTGTATGTGTGTGTTTGCATGTGTGTGTGTGTGTGTGTGTGTGTGGGAAAATGAAATCTCAAAGAGTGTGTGTCATCTACTTGGAGCAGGGACATAGAGCACTGGTTTCACAGAGATTGTGGTGGAGGACTTGGCTTGGAATACTTGGCTGAAGAGTCAACTCTACAGCTGTGGTCAGCATGGATCTTATTTGGGGCCTGATGAGAGAGAGGGAAACCCAGCCTCAGAATGGGAGTGTGTTCCCTGTGTATTCATAAGGGAAATTGTGCTTGATGCAGAGAGCTGCATCTGGAACTACTGTGTGTATACAATTTTGTTTCAAGTTAAGCTCCCTCACCGGAGAAGGGACATCACAGTAACAATTTATACATAATTATAAATAGTGGAGCTGATATGAATTTAATGCATGAGGGATAAGACACCCCTTACTGTGTTTTGAAGGTTCAGATGTGAGACTGAGGATATACGGTCTGCTATGTTTCTGTAGGTATAATTCTGCTATCTGGACTTGAAAGGCCTTCACACTTAAATAAGACGGATACAGAAATGAATGTATATACAAGAACATTGTCAGGTCACACACATACATGGTTCACACTCTAGTCTGTCATCTGTATTTATAAATGATTCATGACTGTATCTAAGAAGCATTTTTCCTGTGCCAAAAATGGAAAATCACCACTGTGGAAGAAAATGTTTTGTTCCTTATGCATAGGTTTGAATCCCACACTGTAAATATCAATTTTAGGAGTGTATAAAGCCAAACAAACATGTTTCAGATCATGAAATGTATGCCCACAGTGCATCTCTGCAAAGTTAAATCACCTAACAGTTACATCAGCAGACACCCCTCAAACTAATGTCAAGTGTCAGATTAAACTTCCAATTTCAAAAATTGCTTTCCTCAGTTTGGCACTTCTGCTCTCTGCTTTACATTGCACAAACATGGTTGGCACCATTGCTTTGGTTTGTGCACTACCAGTAAATGCGTTAACAGAAATTGGCAGGAAATCATTATTTTGTTATTGCACTACTTTGGGATTAGACATATCTGGTGTTAAAGAGAAGGCATCAAATTTAGAGTGCTGAGGTCGGATGTTCAGGAGGCCAAAATATTTATTGGACTCCTGGTAAAGTACATCAGCCAAAGACTTCTGCAGGAGGACTATTCTGGCTCCCAGTACAAGTCTGAGGCTTGGAATAGTCTGGCCAAGGCTGTATCCAGTGCAACTGGCATGTCACACACTGGAGAATAGTGTAGGTACCATTTCAATGACCTAAAAATATGCTGAACATCTAGAGATACTGAGGGATGCAAGTGGTATGTATGCAGCACAAGAAACGTATTATTGCATCTTTATAATTTAAAAGAATGTTCTTTTCTATACAGTAGTAGCAAAGTAAGCAGGCATATCCTAATTGTAAAAGCAAGTATGCATGCATCAGTCTCTAGCACAAACCAACTGTAGGAGTCAAGTGTAAGTTTGTAGTCAGAGGCTGTAGGTCCAAATACCACGAGTAACAAGTATAAAATGTTGCAATTCTTTAATATTACAGAAATTAAATTTTACACAAGTGGCAAATGCCCTGCTGTAAACTTTATTCTGTATAATTGGACCAAGCGTATGTGGCATATCTGCACATTGCAAGGATTACTTTGAGCAATCTGTAATTATAGTTTGCTATGTTGTTGTTAGGAATTATACTTGCATGTAAAACTTCAGATAAAATAGTTGTGCTATTGTCATAAATTAATTGTATGTCACATATGATGGTACTAATTTTACCTCTTTGTTTTCTCTCACCCCAACCCTTTTCTCTTTTTTTATTTTCTATTATGTGTTGTCAAAATGTCTCCATCTCATCCATCTGTAACAAATCACTAAATGCTTCACAGCACAGGGAGGTAGGCCAACCCCAGTGGCTCAGCCTGCCCCCACTCCACTGGCTCCAGCACCAACAACCAGCACATCTGGGACCCATCCTGGCAGTACTGCCTCTGCACTATCTGCAGCCTCATGTAGCACTACCCTAGCAGCTGGTGCTGTGGTACCCTCTGGGAGTACTGGAGGAGGTGGAGATTTCATCACCTGCCAGAACATGCCAGAGTTGGTGTGTAGGGACATGCACAGCACCTTTGGAGTACACTTACACCAGATGGAGAGGCTGCTCCAGTAGAAGGGTGTACATCAACATGCATCCATCTAAGTGGGGAGGGGGGGATATCACCTGATGCATGCATGTATAGATGGGTCTACTGAAAAAGACCAAAAATCCACTTGTTCGAAAATGAACAGTGGATTCTCGGTTTCGCGAAAGTGCACTTCTGCGAAGAATGGTTCAACGAACCATTAAGGAACAGAGGTGCCGAAGTACATTACAGTGGGGAAAGGGAGTTTACATGTTTCCCCACTGTGGTGCGATCTTGGAGTTGGCATATTTAAGTAGGGGGGTGGGGGGCACAGCCCCCCACATGGGTGGTGCAGGGGGGGGGCTTGCCCCCCCTGCAAAAACAATGTTTTACTGTTTTTTGTCGGTTCATTGAACCAATGTTCATGGAAGTGCACTTTCGCTTAAATGCACTTTCGTGTAACCACGGGTCTACTGTTTATATTCGCAGTGAGTTTTCGAAAATATACAGTAGACCCATATAGACACATCATGACTCTCCTCATCTGTGAGGTAGACCAACATGTAATCATGGTCCTTTTCTAAATGGAAACTAGTAATATTCTAGCTGTGTGCTACAGACATGTGAGTTGTTCATGCTACATCTATGTATGTTACATCTGTTAGATGTTCTCAAAAAGGTAATTTAGGGCATGCATGATGGCAACACTGTCATCCTGTGGTGCTTCATCGGGCCAAGGCATGTGACACAAATCCACACTGAGGTATTCACTCAGCACTGTCAGATGTAGCCATAAACACCTCAGTCACAAAGTGGTAGACCACTGGATCACATATGTCGCATCTAAATATGTTGAAATGTGTGAAGTGACCTATATCTCAAGTCCACTGATCAGGTCTGTACATCATGGCTGTCTGCTAGGCCCTTTCCTGTCCATAATTAAGTCACAGATATCAGGAATTACATACACATCCTGTGTCCAAACAGCTGTCTAGAGGGCTACAGATTGCGAGCAATTATTGACTTCAGCTGTGACATAAGTATAATATAGACAGCATCAACACACATCAAAGATTGCTGCCACAGCCATGGCAACACATGAGATGAAACAAAAACATGGGGAGATTTGTTACATTATGAAAACAAACAGTCCAGTGATAATGTAGACATCACATCCTATAACCAGACCAAGTGGTATGTGACATGTGTCTTGGGGTAGATGGTATGTGGAACGTCCACCAACATGTGCCCACAGTGGTGACTACTCCCTTATATGTAAAACAACAACTGAGTATGTGCAGGACATCCACATCAAAGGCCATAATACCTCCATAGTTCACAGCCTTCATCACACCAATAACAGAGTACAATGCACCCTTCTTCATGTACCACCCTAAACATCTTCCAGTGATGTGTAACTGAAGCATAGCACCTTTGCCACAATGAGATCTTACACGTCTTATTGGTCATACCTAGGTATTATTTTTGTTGCATAAACATTACTGTCTGATGGTGCGGAACCACTATCAAGGTGTTATATCAAATGCATATGTGATACCTGTTCTGATGATGCACACAGACATACATAGCTGTTTGACAACATTGATGGCATGGGTTACATTCATGACAGTGTGGATTGTGCTCTCTCTCTCTCTCTCTATATATATATATATATATATATATATATATATATATGCCATGCATGCCAATCAGCTAGCCTGGATTGATCATAATGTTACATATAGGTATGCCAGTGTCCCTCCTAACACCTCCAGTAGATGTTACTTGTCAGGACAGTGTGCTTGATTACCCTCATAGATTGTTGACATATCATAATAGTTGTACAAGTGTGTTCATGTAGAACCATCTATGAACACTCAGAATCACATAGGTTATGTTAGAGACATGGGATTACTGGTGGTATTATTCTCATATTGTCCATGATTGCGCATGCTTCTATTTACTGTTGTCCATGATCCTGTAACTGGTTCCCACTTGTTGGAGTCCTCTACTGACATTACAGTCATATTCAGGTAAATCAGCACCCAACCCCAATTCTATATAACATCCTTGATAGATGTCCTCTCCATTGCTCATTTCAGGATACTTATATCTCAAAGACATCTTCTCCACTGTTATGTCATGCTGTCTGACAGTCACATGATATTCATTTTCACTGTGGAGTCCATACTGTATCATGTTGATATGTGATTAGTGTTCCTGCTACAACTGTATTCCATTTACATGCCCTTATCTGCTGTACATTAGGTTGTTTCACCTGTTCTTTTTCCCTGTGTTCATTCCTACAATTCATGTGTGTGTCCCTGTTCAATACACATACTTCCACGACTGTTTATTTTAACTGGCAGTCCATGTACCATTTCAGATCATTTACACAACTTTTGTACAGAAGGATTCCACAATACTCTGCACTGTATACACTGTCCTGTAATGTGTTTCAACCATATACATCTCTATATGATAAACTCTGGTAATCACTGTGGCATTCCACTCGATCCTGCTAACCTAGTTTGCTCATAGGTAAACAGGTCTGCTAGCTGTGTTACTTTACATGGTTTCCTCTGCTTGTTTATATTTAAATGGAATGTGTATCATGAATATGTAATTAGTGCTGCTACTCACCCCTCAAACATGTAAACTCTGTGTAGGCTTCACACAAAGCCTACATGGAGTTTATTGAATCCTGCTGATTATGTTTATCTGGATTATGGTGAGTTCTAATAACATATGTTGGTATGTGGTCACTTTTTCTATCTGAGAGGCAGCCTACATTTGTCATTTTGGTTTGTTTGTAAGAATCCAGTCTAATGTTAAATGTCTCCCTGAAGTTTGATTGATTCTTGTTGATGTGGTTATTAATTGTCTGAAGTTGAACAAGTTTATGGATTCAGTTTGGTAGTGGAATTTTTGAATTGCCAGTCTGTATTTAAGTCTCCGGGTATTATAGTTTCATGGTTAATTTGTTGGACTGTCAAATACAGGATGCTTTCAGCAGCATCAATGTTATTTCCCCATGGTATATAAATTGCTGTTAAACATACAGTTTTCCTATTGTTGAGTTTTAGGAGTGTTATTAGAAATTCAGCGTTGTTAAATGTGGGAGTTTTTATAGATGATTGTTAAACCACCTGCAGGCTTGTTTTGTCTGTCATGCCTGAGTATATTGTATCCTGGGGGTCTCATTATCCTTTATTTCTTTTTTAATCAGGTTTCAGTAGCTGTGATTACATCAGGGGTGTATGTGACAAGGCAGGCATGTATGTCATGGATTTTATTGCACATACTTCTTAGGTTCATATTTAGCAAGGTAAGTTTGGGTTCTGTTTTTTGTGGAGATGTATTATGTGACTAGTTTATTTTGGGGTATGATACAATCTGAAGAAGAACTATTCGAAAGCGCTTATCGTTGGATGAGGGACTTAATTTTTATTATTTTGTTCTTATTTTATTTTATTTCATTCTTTTCATTAAATTCTGGATTTTAACAGAACTTTTATTATTGGATTGCACAGACAGTTTATTTGCGTTTCAGCACAGTGTTAGCCTGGGTGAACTAGCTGTCTTTTGGTGTGTGTAAGTATTTGAAGGAGCTGGATTTGATGATTTTTGATGAAGGCTAGTAGAGTGAGGAGGAATTGTAAAATAATCTTTTTTAGGAGCATCTTATTTAACTTTGGTTTTACCTTTGCTGTAAATTAGGTTTAGAAATATATTATGAGGGTACTGGGTTCATTATAGAGATGTAATTTGATAGTTATAGGGGTCAAGGATTAAGACAGTTTGAGAGATAGAGAATCTTGTTTGGTAAATAGGAATGGGTGTTACTATTCGGAGCAATTCTATTCATTGTTTTCTTCTGGAGGGAATTGATGGTATTGGTTTGAGGAATATATGGGTAGTGCCATGGAAGTATAAATTTAGCGAAAGAGAGTATGGGTGGGAATTGGGGAAAGGGTAGGTGAATGAAGCAGGTTGAAAACTTGCCAAAGAGACATAGAAAAATAAAACAGACAGTGACTTAACTTAAACATCCACAAATCTGCTGAGAGAGATAAGTAAAAGGAGCAATGTAGTTTAAAAGACATCTGAGCTAGTAGATAAAAGTCTTGGTTTTGTTGCTCTAGGACACAATTTTAGTAGGAGAGAGAGTCCATTATCACTTTGATATGACTAATGGTCATAACAGTAAAAAAATTGCACTTGAATGTATAATGAGGTTTCTGTTGACATTAAAGTTCAAAGTCCAAAGGCCAACCCAACCCCCACAGATCAGCAATACAATGAGAAAGAGTAAGCCAGAATGCAGTAGTGGAGCTCTGGAAAATTACTCACAACTCAAACTGGTTACACAAGGAGAAAAATAAACTTAAAGAAGGGTGACAAAAGACTTTTAAAAACAAGGAACTGAGCATAGTTGGAGGAGAAATTACCAATGGGACTGCTGGGGTCTAAGAAAACAGAACTATTATAGTGGACAAAGTTCTTTGTTTTAGTCTGCCATAATGTTTATAATTTACATAAAATATAGCCCACAGTCTGGTGTTCAGACTGCAGACTTCACTGTTATGTACATATCTATGTGCTTGCATGGATACTGTTATAGCTAAATAAAAACAGACTAGACAGCTGAGTGCACTGATCAAGGTTACCTGTGCAAAAATATTAGCTTAGAGCTGAAAGTAGTTTAGTAACTGTCTCATGCAAGGGAAGTAAGAAAGGAAGGGGAGCCCAAGGGTGACTTACTTGAAGGCATGCGGTTCTACTAAAGAAAGATTGGAGGATATAAATAATGGGAATAGCAAGTCTAGAAGAAGTGACAAAACTATAAGAAAAAGAAATACTTTTAGTTAGAGCAGTATGAGTAAATGCTAGTGTCTGTTAGGAAATGGATAGTAAAAGCTGACCAGCAGGATGTCAGTGGAAGAGGGTATACAGACTATAAGGCTATTGTTTACAAACTAGGACAGTGAAACACTTGTCTTCAGACTAGTCACTGTGCAGGCAAAAATATATGCAGAAGACTAGATGCCCGTAAGACTTGCCTAAAGCACAAGGGCAGAGGAGATACACAGTTTGTCCTAAATAAATGGTGGGTGGATTGAGTGGACTCAGACTTCCTATTGGATGAGCCTGTTTTGTGTATGCTTTAGGGATGTTTCCAGTGAACCTGTTGAAAAAAAAGAGAAAAAAATGATGTATGCAAGGTTCAGTAGAAATCCAACTAAATTACTATGGGATGAAAAATATGCAACAGAACACTGCCACCAGGAAATGCATTGACATTATAAGTGGTTTCATAATAAATATAGAAATTCATTTCTGTAATAGAGTTGCTGTAATGAGACCACTTGGCTTACCACCTTAAATAGCACATCCTCAGAAGGAAACAAATAGTACTATTTTGTTAACACCCTTATAAATTAAGGGCATTAATCTTTCAAAAAGCAGATTTTCAGCATGAGAACAGCAAAGGAACACTGAAACATTAAGAATAGGGCAAGAAAAAAATAGCTTTAAACCTAACAAGCACTTAGTTTAACTTTCATTCCAACAAACTCTTTTTCGCAATGAAAGGACTTGATAGTGCTATGAGATCTTTACAGTTTAGGTTACCTTTCTAGCTTATTTAACAGTGGTTGTAAAGAGTTATGCTAATAAAATAAGCATTCATTCCTTATAAAATACAGTGAAATTATGATGACAAATATTGAGCACCATTACAAAAACTGCAGACAGAAGTCAACTAAAGTACAAACAATGGTTGCAAGTCATACTTAGTGTAAGCTACATTTACGGGTAGAAATTAGGTTCAGCAACAATGTCTGCAAAGTACCAGTTAGATAAATGCAATCAATTGGTAAAGCAAATGCAACATAAACGTTAAACATTCAATTGTCTTTTATCACTTACTTTGTAACTCCCTTGTATCCTGCTAGAGAGAGAGGGAGGGAAGGAAGGAATAATGAGAGAGTGCAGGGTGGGTGAGGTATAAAGCACAAAAGAGAGTGGAACAATAGAAAGAATATACATGCAAATTACTCCAGAAACAAGAAATAGCCTCTGTTTAATTGGCCTAGGTTAACCCCCCCCCCCCCAAGATCAGTAAAACAATTGGAATGCAGTAGTGGAGGTCTGGAAAATTACTGTCTCAGAACTCAAACTGGTTACACAAGGAGTAAAATAAACTTAAGGAAGTGTGACAGCTAACTGCTAAAAGCAATGACTTGAGCACAGTTAAAGTAGGAACAACCAATGGGACAGCTGCGGTCTGCAAATAGGTTCATAGGTAGGTACTAGGCTATTGGCTCTAGGGCCTATATAAGCCTAGCCAAAAAATGTACCCTGGCTTTTGCCACCCAAGAAAATTATTTTCCTGTGCCCCTGTCGAGCAGAGCCACATAAGTGATCCCTGGGGTGAATTTCCCATCCAATCATCATGATTTTTCTTGAAGAGTGCTAATGAGGAGCTCTGTTTGATATAGATAGGTAGTCTGTTCCAGAGTATGGGAAGTCTCTGGGACAGGAATCTATCCCTCCAGCATGTTCTGTTTATTGTGGTGACAAGGTTTAGGTCCCTCGAGCGTGTAGCTCTGAGGGATTGGGATTTCTTTAAGTGGAGCATGTCCAACAGCTCTGGGTTTGACATAGCTTTGTATGTTAGGCAGAGATCGCCCCTGAGTAGGCGATATGCGATGGAGTAAAGCTGTAGTTTTTTGAGACGGTCTGCATAGGGCATCTGTTTGAGGCCAGTAATCCTCTTTGTGAGGTATTTCTGTGGTCTTTCCAGTTGTTGTAGATGTCTTGTGAGGTACATACCAAAAGGGGCATTGTACTCTATAATGGGTCTAATGAGTGATGAGTAGAGGGGAACAATGACCTCTTTTTTTCTGGATGAGAATCCTTTTGTTATGTGATGAGCCACGTAGAAGGATTTCCTGACCACTTTGGCGATGTGATTATCAAAGGAGAGACTACTGTCCACCTGTGTCCCAAGGCCTCTTATCACATTTTCGGCATTAAGTAGACTACCAGCTATGTGGTAGTTCATGGGTACAGAGTTTTTACCAAAGGGGATGACAATACACTTTTTGGCATTGAGCTTCAGGCCATGGCTTTGACACCAGTTATCTGTCTCAGTGAGGCCCTTTTGTAGTTTGTCCACATCATTAGGAGTTTTGATTATGGCTCCTAGTTTGCAGTCATCTGCAAACTTTGTTAGTCAAAGACCTTCTGTGTTAGCCTGCACTTCAGAGAAGTAGATGCCAAACAGGAGAGGACCCAGGACTGAACCCTGTGGTACTCCACTTGTCACTGGTCTGAAGTCGGATTTGGAATCCGCTACTTTCACAGTGTGGGTTCTGTCCATGAGCCAGTTGGCAACCCATCTTGTGACATAGGGATTTATACCTAGTTTAGTGAGCTTATCTATAATTCCAGAGTGGGGGAATGGTGTTGAAAGCCTTGACGAGATCTAGATAAGCTGTGTGAACCATTTTACCCTCATCTATGGCTTTGGTGACTGCTTCAAAGAAGTCAATCAGGTTTAGGAGACATAATCTGCCTTTTACAAATCCAAACTGTGTAGGGTCCAGAGTTTGGAGATTACCGATGTCTTTGTTTATGAGTTCCATGATGATACTTTCCATGGCCTTGCAGACCAGGCTCGTCAGGCTAATGGGGTGGTAGTTCCCGGGGTCCGTCGTGGCTCCACCTTTGTGGAGTGGGATAGCCATCACGGTGCACCATTCAGTGGGTACAAAGCCTGAGGTGAGGCTATGATTGAACATGGTACTTAGGTAGGGTGCCAGTTCATTCTGTAGTTCATGTAGAACGCAGCCTGGGATATTGTAAGGTCCCAGGGATGCTGCATTCTTGGCTTTGGAGAGTGTGCTTTTTACCTGTGCAGCCATGATTATAGGAACTTTGCATTCTTCCGGTATAGAGATGGGTCCTCTAGGGGGTGAGAGGGGGGTAAAGTTAGCACTGAACTTATCTGCTAGGATGTTGACAATATCAGTTGGTTCTGTATATTTAGTGCCATTGTGCTGTAACTCAGAGCAGATCTGAGTGTTCCCATTGAGATTCTTGACATAGCTATAGAATGCTTTGTGGTTGTCTTTAGAGTCAGTGGCAATTTTGTTTTCGTAACTAGCTTTGGAGGATTTTATGAGGGATCTCAGCTTCTTACTGAGGTTCACCGGGGAGTTCCTCCAGTCATGGGATTTTACTCTTTTTTGCAACAGTTTCTTTCTTCTGTTGCAGAGTTTGTTTATGGCAGAGGACCACCAGATTGGCTTCCTTTTTTGGAGGATAACATCTTGGTTCTATTAGGGATAGCATGATCCATGCACTCATGTAAGTGCTTATAAAGTGCATTTGTGTAGGATTCAGCAGTCATACCTCTATTGTCCATCTGCATGGGTGTCGTGAAGTTTGCCATTTCTGTCTTAAGAAGTGTGAAGTTGGCTTTGGAGAAGTTTTTTACGATGGTTTCCCTAATTGGGGGTGGGGGTGGGATGTGGATGCCTAGGCTGATTAGCTTGTGGTCGGATCTGACCAACGAGGAATTGACCTCTGGTGTGGACCACCGGTTTCCCATGTTGGTAATGACTAGGTCTAGGATATTGCTGCCCCTGGTGGGGGTGTGGATAAGTTGATCCAAGGAGCTGGAATTTATGAATTCTAGAAAACGTTGAGCAAAAGAGTTGGTACATGAGTAGTTTTCCCAGTTAATGGTGGGGTAGTTGAAATTGCCCATTATTAGGGTGTAGGGCTGTACCCTAATACTTTCCAGTGTATCAAGAAATGAGGAGTGGGAATCCTGGGGTATGGTGGGGGGTCTGTAGCAAGCTACAATTTGGATTGCGGTCTTGCCCAGAGTTAGTTGCACTTGGATAATCTCGGATGCATTATGCTGTGCAACTAGCCTGGAGGTGTGGATATCCTTAATGAATATGGACACTCCTCTGCCTTTAGTGCTTTGTTCTGGGTTAGGTAGACGAAAGGTGTGGTATGAATTGTAGCCTGGTAATGCAGGGGTGCTCTCTGGAGCTTTGAACCAGGTCTCTGTCACTGCACAGATGTCAATGTTCTCCATTTTAAGGAGTGCCTTGAGTGAGTGCATTTTGAGGTTTAGACTTCTAGCATTGAGTAGCATTACTTTCAGATTTTGCTTGCTTGTACCTGTTACGGTGGTGACTTTGTCATTTGAACTTTGCCTAAAAAAGGCACTATAGGGGTGGCAAGAGCCTTAGCCAGTATCCGGAATCCTAAGGGCGACAGGTGCAGGCCATCTCTGGCAAAGCATCGTGGTCTGTCGATCATGTCATCCCAGGCAGACAAATACTGGATCCCCTTAGAATGACACCAGAAGCTTAGCCAATTGTTGAAGTCAATCATTTTGTCCTTGTACTGTGGTATCATTCTGGGTGATGGCAGGATGCTACTCAGGGTTAGGGTCATACCTGCCTGGGATACAAGATCGGAGAGCTCCTCCATGTCTCTTTTCATGTAGTCCAGGGAGGTACATCTCAGGTCATTCACACCAACATGGACAATGACAGTGTCATATTTGTACTTATTGTGGAGTGACCTGAGTGCATGCGTTATGTGGTGGATCCTGGCACCTGACAGGCAGCTGACAGTAAATTTCTCCTTGTTTAGTCTAACGAGTGGAACATCAGTGTGCCTGACTATAGAGTCACCTATAACTGTAGAACAGAGTCAAAACTTCCAATTCAGTTAATATTCATGCAACACAATTAAATCAATTTAAATACTGTATTTGAAAAAAGTGCAGATAAAAAAGGTACTTAAATTCTCTTATACGTCCAATTGAATACAGCTAGATCTTAGCCGGCCAAAGCTGAGGTTTTTAAGCAGAAAATATTTCAAACTGTACCACTTAAATAGGCTTTGACAGGAAATCAAAGAATGTGGCTACCCCCACACCTGCAGTTACTAACAGACAATAAAATTCAAGCAAGCACTAAATGAAGAACAGAGTCAAAACTTCCAGTTCAGTTAATATTCATGCAACACAATTAAATCAATTTAAATACTGTATTATTTGAAAAAAGTGCAGATAAAAAAGGTACTTAAATACTCTTATACGTCCAGTTGAATACAGCTAGATCTTAGCTGGCCAAAGCTGAGATTTTTAAGCAGAAAATATTTCAAACTGTACCACTTAAATAGGCATTGACAGGAAATCAAAGAATGTGGCTACCCCCACACCTGCAGTTACTAACAGACAAACTTAAAGCAAGCACTAACTGAAGAACAGAGTCAAAACTTCCAATTCAGTTATTATTCATGTAGCACAATTAAATCAATTTAAATACTGTATTATTTGAAAAAAGTGCAGATAAAAAAAGTACTTAAATTTTCTGATACGTCCAGTTGAATACAGCTAGATCTTATGCCTCAAACCAGAACCACTGTATTTTCAATGAATGAGTATATACATGTATAAGTGCCAAATGTGGAGATGATGCAGTGTAGTGTACACTGAGTATATACATTTATAAGTAACAGTCTCATTGTATACCCGTTCTGTATACAGAACATTTTTGAATGAGTATATAAAATTATAACTGACAGTTACATACGCTGCATTTGCAACAGGTTTGCACACGGAATATAATGGAGCTATTATAATGGACACAGTTCTTTGTTTTAGGCTGCCATGATATTTATAATTTACATAAAAATATAGCTCACAGACTGGTGTTCAAACTGCACACTTCACTGTTACATACATATCTACTTGCTTGTAGGGATACTTTTATAACAAAATAAGCACTGAGTCAAGGTTGACTGTGCAGAGATACTAGCTTAGAGCTGAAAGTAGTTTAATAACTGTCTCAAGCAAGGAGAAATAAGAAAGGCAGGGGCAAGGGTGACTTTCTTGAAGGCATGCAGTTCTACTAGAGAAAGACAGGAGGATATAAATAATGGGAATAGCAAGTCTAGAAGAAGTGAAGAATATATAAGAAAAAAAATAATTTGAGTAAGAGCAGTATGAGTAAATGTCATTGTCTGTTAGAAAATAAATAGTAAAAGGTGACCATCAGGATGTCAGTCAAGGAGTCACTGTGCAGGCTAAAATATAAGACTGTATGCTGCTAACTCTTACTTAAAGCACAAGGGCAGAGATGGTACATAGTTTGTCCTAAATAAATGGTGGGTGGATTGAGTGGACTCAGACTGCCTATTGGATAAGCCTGCTCTGTGCATGCTTTAGGGACATTTCCAGTGAACCCTGTAACTCCCTTGCATCCTGTTAGAGAGAGAAAGAGAGAGAGAGAGAGAGCAAGGGGAAGAAGGAATATGTATTGAGTTTTAATCATTTGTTAACCAGGTGAATGATCTAACCTCATGTTGTAGCAACTCAGCCAGTGGGCTGACAGTGCACCTTTGTACAAGTGTCTGTATTAAGTACCTAATAATTATGTTGAGATGTGGATTTGGTGATGTTGTAGTGTACTGGCTCACCAGATGCACAGTAGCAAGTACCGCCCAAACTCCGCCAGAGCCGTTTTACATCAGTCGGTAATATTGAATATTCATTATGGCGTGCCTCAAACCCAAATGAATATTCATTCTATATCTGGAACGCCACATTTTCAACTAATATTCATTACGGTGTGCCTCAAAACAGAACCACTGTATTTTCAATGAATGAGTATATACATGTGTAAGTGCCAAATGTGGAGATGTTGTAGTGTAGTGTATACTGAGTATATACATTTATAAGTGGCAGTCCCATTTTATACCCATTCTGTATACAGAACATTTTTGAATAAGTATATAAAATTATAACTGACAGTTACATACGCTGCATTTGCAACAGGTTTGCACACGGAATATTTGCATAGCATTGGCAGCAGCTTTGAAAGATGAATATTTGCATAGCACCGCATCTAAATATATCACATATATGTCTCACTAACAGTCAGATATAGCAGCAATGAGGCACGGGACACACCCGTCTAGATTGAAGTATTTTTTTATATGGCCACCACCAAACAAAAAATATCCACGCAATAAGAAAACCAGATTATAAAGTACTACATTACTAAAGCCAAATGTACACACCAAAAAAAGTGCAGGTATTTTAGGAAAGAGAAAGGCAGAACTCAGTCCTACCCTCTTGTATACTTCATATATGTGCATAAACTGATAAACTTGGTAGAACACAATGTTACCAGTGGCCAACATTTTCGGGCGACCCTCTGACATTCTTTATAATGACCCCAGGGAATTTACACATTAATGTAATAGCCAGCATTTAGTCCAAAATGTATCCAATAAAGTATTTATTTACTTATTAACTGTATTGAAATATGTACATTCTTGTCAAAGTATGTATAATGTTTGTACTTTGCTATAACAAGAAATGATAGCGCTACATTCATTAAAGGACAACTGCACCTACAGACTCAAAAAAACATGTTTATTTCATCATGGTTTGGTGTTTCCTACATTTTAACACCACTCTGGGACTATATAGAGCTTTTTAGATATTTTTATATGCAATTTCTGACTCTGGCATCTTGAAATAATTCTGACTGTTTAGTCTGCCTCTAAGTATCCCAGAATGCATTGTTTGTCTCCAAAAAATTGCATCAGATCTGCCACGTTTTCCCTAAAGTTCCTGTCAGTGCACTGATTTTACAGGCGTTCACTGCTGTGTTATAGTCACCTACTTTTGGTTACTGTTTTATCCTTTTTCAATGACTACTTCAAACACAAGCAGTGCAAATGTTACAAAACAGAATTGAAAAGTGCATTTTATTGCTCTTTCTTCTTAGAAATGCTAACTTGATTTATTTTGTGAAGGCTGAAATCTTATTCTTCAAGGTATCTTCCCTCCCCTTCACACCTACCTTCACTAGCTGTCAAAGAGCTAAGGGTAATTTGACCCATTATCTGCATGTGATTGACAGCTCACAACAGGTGACCAGACTAATGTACTTTTTTCTTGTCAGTCTTTACTTGCTTATAGTGGGAGACTATTTTTGTTGCACTCCTCCTGTCAAATTTAGAAACAAGTTCCATAGCACTGGGAATAATCACTGTTTTGCAAAGCATCAAACTCCCACTTATTTTTCCTTCCTGTTTGGTTAAATAGCTAACAAATGATGCACTATAAACACAAAATATTTCACAGACTTGCATGACAGCACCCACATGCTTTTTTTCAAGTGGTAATTTAAGAAAATTATGGCATTGCATACTTCTTGTAATCTGATGTAGTGTGGTCAATTAATTGTGACAGACATCTGCTTCTTATGTGAAAACATGCAATTAATGTCTACGCATGGTCATTGCAAATTTATGCTCTTAGTTTTTGTAGCTGTTACTGTGCTTCTGTTTGTACTTTGTCACATATCGGTAGGGCTCTTCAGAAAAGTGAGATTATAGTTTGACATTTTTGCAAGGTTAAGAGTGGGCTGGGCAAGGCAGCTCTGACATCACAATTGTTGGAGGTCCATTGGCTCTTCTATACAGCATGCAAATCAGGCGAGGATTGCATGACTTTGGAGGAGGAAACATCCCGGTAGCTAGAGCAAGAGCTCTGGCAGATGTGACATCATTATTTCAGAGCCAGCTGGAGGTTTTTAAACTTGGTTTTCAAAGTGAAAGTAAAATAGTACGGAAAGGTAGGAAGCCTAACAGGGAAAACAGTTGAGTGGATTTGTTTTTAAAGCTGCATGGGTGATTTTTCAAGGCTGTATCAACAAACAGGGATTAAAAGAGACAGCAGGTTGAGCAATCTGCTTTAATATCCCGTTGTTGTCCTTTAATCACAGCTGCTCATCTACATTTGATGTATGCAAGATGTCAGTGGCTAATATGCATGGCATGCCAATCATGCCTCATTTCATATTCAGGTTTGCTCATCAATCATCTGTGCCATGCCCACTCCTGCACAAAACTGAAGGTGAGCCAGTACACTACAATATCGCCATGGATTCTTTCTTCAAACTTTTTTCTCACAGCATTCATGCTGTCAGATGGATGTTAGCTGGGTGCAGATTTTTTGTAACTCTTTCCTGCCTACTGTCCCCATCATACTGACCCTTTCCTTGAATTCAGAGCTTTTAGCCTTAATACCAATGTATTCATCCTACCACTGTATTTTGTGGAAACCCAGACTAATCCTCTAATACTTTCTACTCTCAACCATCTCCCGCTACTTAGCACTTTTCCTCCCCCACTAACCTTCACCTTTTGTTTTACTTCTCACCTCTACATCATTAGCTTTCACCCACCACTAACTAGAACTTGCAACACATACATTCCTTGAGATCCTGAGAATTTGCATTGTAGACTAAATATATATTAACTCATAATGTATAACATTTAGAAACTTCAATAATTCTAGAATTCAGTACTGCAAGAACTGTTGCTAGTTTTTATACTGTTATAGACTTCCACAAATGCTGTACACAGTTTCTTTGTATCTCAAATTATCTTATGTAAATAAATTGTCTTATGTAAACAAAACTTAGAATACGTAAGTTATATGTTGTATTAGGACCTTTTCTCCCTGGGCCTCTGCTGAAAACGGACCTGTGCCCAGTCAGACTTTCACAGTAAACACATGTGAAATAAAAAAATAAAATAGTGCAGCACTAATATGTTAATTTTTTTTCTGGATTTTTCAGTGAAATACATGTAGATCTCAGTGAATAACATAATGATTTGCCTCTTTGATCAACTGGCTTGTAGACTTGCATATGACAACCAGAGGCACTCCCCTTAACATGCTGATTTCCTTCCATAAATGTTTGCGTGTTACAATAGTTCTGTCTGTATATTTTGCACTTTTGTTGTTCATAGTGATTTGCATAGAGAACTGTGCTGCTCAAGTGCGTTTCAAGTTTGCACTAACCTACATTTTGACTTAAAAGACCACTACAGGGAAATGGTGAAAAAACATATATTTTTATCTTGTCATGTATTACCGCACCTCCCAAAGATGCCTGAAACAAAATATGTCCATCCATAACCCCCCTTTTCTCATTTTTGCACATGGGGTCAGGGTGTCACTTCAACAATGATAATCATCTAAAGCCAAGGTTTACACTGCCTTGTGTCTAGACCTGCCATGGTAGTTCTTCCGCAACACACAGACACACACACACACATACACACACATATACACACACACACACACACACACACACACACACACACACACACACACACACACACACACACACACACACACACACACACACACACACACACACACACACACACACACACACACACACACACACACACACCCTCTGGTCAGTTTAGAGTGAATCCAAAGAAAAACACGTCAGTGATCGTGAACTCTTAGGACCACAGAACTTTAAGAACTTTAATAAAACAACAAATCAATAAGTCACAAAGCTTTCAGGTCAATGCCCTTCTTCAGCGTGTAGTAAAATCATTTAGCCAACTTCTCAACTTATATAATACAGGTGTAGAATCATGTGGCACAGCCTTTATTAAAGTCAGTTATCCAACTTGTATCATAATTGTATAGTATATACAGTTAAAATCATTATAAAACAACATTTTCTCATTTTAGAATTGGCAGCTGCTTCTTTAAAACGGGTTTAATACTGTTAACTGTATTAATACCTGGAACAACATCTGCTTGTAGTCTGTCTAAGAATCCATTCATATTCAACTAATTCTAGTCTATTATTTAAATCTCCACCCTGTCAATGTTTATTATATACTAAGTTAATCACCCTGAACTGAAATTCATGTTCCAAACCTGCTTTTCATCTATGGTCATCTAGTGCATTGGTACTAATATTTCTTCTTATCTCTGATCTATGCTCATTTATTCCATCTAATATGTGTGGACTTACCAACATAGAAAGCAGAGCATTTTGAGCAGGTAGCAAGATATATAACATTATAACTATTACAGGTAGCAGAACATATCCACAAATAGGGTGCCACCACGGACCCCGGGAACTACCGCCCCATTAGCCTGACATGCCTGGTCTGCAAGGCCATGGAACATATCATCTTAGAGCTTATAAACAAGGATATAGGTATCCTCCAAACTCTGGACCCCACTCAGTTTGGGTTTGTAAAAGGTGGGTCATGTCTTTTAAACCTGATTGACTTATTTGAAGTAGTCACCAGAGTCATGGACAAGGGTAAGGTGGTACACACAGCCTATCTTGACCTCGCCAAGGCTTTTGACACCATTCCCCACTTTGGAATTATAGATAAACTCATTAGACTGAGCATAAATCCCTATGTCACAAGATGGGTGGCCAACTGGCTCACTGACAGAACCCACACAGTGAAAGCAGCCGACTCCAAACCCAACTTCAGACCAGTGACGCGGAGACCCATAGGGCTCATTCCTGGCTCCTTTCCTGTTTGTCATCTACTTCTCAGAAGTCCAGGCTAACACAGCAGGTCTTTGGCTAACGAAGTCCACAGACGACTGCAAACTAGCTGCCATAATAGAATTGCCTAATGATGTGGAAATTCTACAAAAGGGCCTCACTGAGACTGATGCTTGGTGTCAAAGTCATGGCTTCAAGCTCAATGCCAAGAAGTGCATTGTCATCCCCTTTGGGAAAAACACTGTACCCATGAACCACCACATAGGCAGTAGCCTACTGAGCACTGAAAGTGTGATAAGAGATCTTGGGACACAGGTGGACAGTAGTCTCTCCTTTGATAATCACATTGCCACAGTAGTCAGGAAAGCCTTCTATGTGGCACACCTCATCACAAAGGGGTTCACCTCCAGAAAAAAAAGAGATCATTGTTCCTCTCTACTCATCCCTCATCAGACCCATTATAGAATACAACACCCTATTTGGCATGTACCTCGCAAGACATCTACAACAACTAGAAAGGCCACAGAAATACCTCAATAAGAGGATTACCAGCCTCAAACAGATGCCGTATGCAGACTGTCTTAAAAAACTCCAGCTGTACTTTGTCACTTGTCGCCTACTCAGAGGCAACCTCTGCCTAACATACAAAGCCACGTCAAACCCAGATCTGAAGGACATGCTACACTTAAAGAAACCCTAATCCCTCCAAGCCACATGCTCCAGGGACCTAAACTTTGCCACCACAATAAAAAGAACATGCTGGAGGGATAGATTCCTGTCCCAGAGACTTCCCATGCTCTGGAACAGACTACCCATTCATGTCAAGCAAAGCTCCTCATTAGCCCTCTTTAAGAAAAATCTCGACATTTAGATGGGAAATAGGAAATTTACCCCGGGGATTACTTCTGTTGCTCTGCTATAGGGCCACAGGAAAATAACCTTCTTGGGTGGAACTTTTTTGGCTAGGCTTATATAGGCCCCAGGGCCGATAGCCTAGTACCTACTTATGAATCTATGTTTTTCTTTAGTTACAGGATGTATAAATTCATTACTACTTTGTATGTCCTTACAACATGCAAAGTTATAACAAGGGAAGGTACCAAGTTAATGCATTTCTTTATTCATTGATGACTTTGTCTTTATAGCATAAACGTGTTTTGAGATTAGAACTATTCTTATAAGCGAAACTCAGTTTATCACCTATCAACTTCTTGATCTCTGGCTTCATGGCTAAAATATTTCAATTTTTGTAATAATTTGTTTAATCAGTCCTATTATATTTAGTAATGTAGAGTAACTGTACAGATTTATCCTTACAATTAATCGTTTGTGGACAGTCATTCTTATCTAAAATAAGGCCTACTATTGTTCTTTCTATCATTTAATATATATTTCTTTACATTTTCCAGGGAGTCATTATTGTACTCTCTTTCTCTAAATTCATTCATCATATCTTCCATCTGCTTAACACATTTGGCATCATCTGTATTCAACCTGTTAGCATGTATTAGCTGACTTTTCGCTGTACCATTAAATACATGGGCATCATGCATGCATAGATCAGAGATGAGAGTCCATTTGCTTGTTGGTGTCAGTTTAAGTACCCAGTTCACCTACTGCATGTCTTTGGAATGTGGAAGGAAACTCATGCAAACACAGGGATGACATTTAGATTCTGCACAAAAGGCACTTCAACCGAGAATCAAACCAGGGAACCTCTTGCTGTAACGCAACAACACTATCCACTGGGCCACTACAACTCATTCCTAAGTTAAATTTTTTTTATCCTTGTCTGTCCTCATGATGGCAGACTTCCAGATTCCTTTGGAAAGCTAAATCTGTCCTATAATTCACTGTGAGAGAATAGAGTGTGAGAATAAGTAGCCCAATCATTTGTTGTCAGACTACATTTCCATCCACTAAGAATGGAATGCCTGAAAAAAACTGCCAAGTTTGACAGTCTACAGATCATGTGTTGTTGACTGGTCTGCACTGTGTTTTACAAACAGGTTCATAGGTAGGTACTAGGCTATTGGCCCTAGGGCCTATATAAGCTTAGCCAAACATGTACCCTGGCTTTCGCCACCCAAGAAAATTATGTTCCTGTGCCCCTGTCGAGCAGAGCCACATAAGTGATCCCTGGGGTGAATTTCCTATTTGCCATCCAATCATCAATATTTTTCTTGAAGAGTGCTAATGAGGAGCTCTGTTTGACATAGATAGGTAGTCTGTTCCAGAGTATGGGAAGTCTCTGGGACAGGAATCTTTCCCTCCAGCATGTTCTGGTTATTGTGGTGACAAGGTTTAGGTCCCTAGAGCATGTAGCTCAGAGGGATTGGGATTTCTTTAAGTGGAGCATGTCCAAAAGCTCTGGGTTTGACATAGCTTTGTATGTTAGGCAGCGATTGCCTCTGAGTAGGCGATATGCGATGGAGTAAAGCTGGAGATTTTTGAGATGGTCTGCGTAGGGCATCTGTTTGAGGCCAGTAAATCCTCTTTGTGAGGTATTTCTGTGGCTTTTCCAGTTGTTGTAGCTGTCTTGTGAGGTACATACCAAAAGTAGCGTTGTACTCTATAATGGGTCTAATGAGTGATGAGTAGAGGGGAACAATGACCTCTTTTTTTCTGGATGAGAAACCTTTTGTGATGAGGTGAGCCATGTAGAAGGATTTCCTGACCACTGTGGCGACGTGATTATCAAAGGAGAGGCTACTGTCCACCTGTGTCCTAATATCTCATCACATTTTCGGTGTTAAGTAGACTACCAGCTATGTGGTAGTTCATGGGTACAGAGTTTTTACCAAAGGGAATGACAATACACTTTATGGCATTGAGCTTCAGGCCATGGCTTTGACACCAGGTATCTGTCTCAGTGAGGCCCTTTTGTAGTATGTCTACATTGTTAGGAGTTTCAATTATGGCTCCTAGTTTGCAGTCATCTGCAAACTTTGTTAGCCAAAGACCTTCTGTGTTAGCCTGTGCTTCAGATAAGTAGATACCAAACAGGAAAGGACCCAGGACTGAACCCTGTGGTACTCCACTTGGCACTGGTCTGAAGTCGGATTTGGAGTCCGCTACTTTCACAGTGTGGGCTCTGTCCATGAGCCAGTTGGCAACCCATCTTGTGACATAGGGATTTATACCTAGTTTAGTGAGCTTATCTATAATTCCAGAGTGGGGGGATGGTGTTGAAATCCTTGGCGAGATCTAGATAAGCTGTGTGAACCACTTTACCCTTATCTATGGCTTTGGTGACTGCTTCAAAGAAGTCAGTCGGGTTTAGGAGACATGATCTGCCTCTTACAAATCCGAACTGGGTAGGATCTGGAGTTTGGAGATTACCAATGTCTTTGTTTATGAGTTCAATCATGATACATTCCATGGCCTTACAGACCAGGATCATCAGGCTAATGGGGTGGTAGTTCTCGGGGTCCGTCATGGCTCCCTCTTTGTGGAGTGGGATAACCGTCACGGTGCACCATTCAGTGGGCACAAAGCCTGAGGTGAGGCTATGATTGAACATGGTACTTAGGTTGGGTGCCAGTTCATTCTGTAGTTCGTGTAGAACGTAGCCTGGGATATTGTCAGGTCCCATGGATGCTGTGTTCTTGGCTTTGGAGAGAGTGTTTTTTTTACCTGTGCAGCCGTGATTACAGGAACTTTACATTCTTCCAGTATAGAGATGGGCCCTCTAGGGGATGAGAGGGAGGTAAAGTTAGCACTGAGCCTATCTGCCAGGATGTTGGCAATATCAATTGGTTCTGTATATTTAGTGCTATTGTGCTGTAACTCAGAGCAGATCTGAGTGTTGCCATTGAGATTCTTGACATAGCTATAGAATGCTTTGTGGTTGTCTTTAGAGTCAGTGGCAATTTTGTTTTCATAACTAGCTTTGGAAGATTTTATGAAGGAGCTTAGCTTCTTACTGAGGTTGACCAGGGAGTTCCTCCAGTCATGGGATTTTACTCTTTTTTGCAACAGTTTCTTTCTTTTGTTGTAGAGTTTGTTTATGGCAAAGGACCACCAGATTGGCTTCCTTTTTTTGGAGGATAGCATCTTGGTTCTATTACGGATAGCATGATCCATGCACTCATGTAAGTGCTTATAAAGTGCATTTGTGTAAGATTCAGCAGTTGTACCTCTATTGTCCGTCTGTATGGGTGCCATGAAGTTTGCCACTTCTGTCTTAAGAAGTGTGAAGTTGGCTTTGGAGAAGTTTTTTACAGTGGTTTCCCTAATTGGGGGTGGGGGTGGGATGTGGATGTCTAGGGTGATTTGCTTGTGGTCAGATCTAACCAACGAGGAATTGACCTCTGGTGTGGAACACTGGTTGCCCTTGTTGGTAATGACCAGGTCTAGGATATTGCTGCCCCTGGTGGGAGTGTGAATAAGTTGATCCAAGGAATTGGAATTTATGAATTCCAGAAAACGTTGAGCAAAAGAGTTGGTACATGAGTAATTTTCCCAGTTAATGGTGGGGTAGTTGAAATCGCCCATTATTAGGGTGTTGGGTTGTACCCTAATACTTTCCAGTGTATCAAGAAATGAGGAGTGGGAATCCTGGGGCATGGTGGGGGGTCTGTAGCAAGCTACAATTTGGATTATGGTCTTGCCCAGAGTTAGTTGCACTTGGATAATCTTGGATGCATTATGCTGTGCAACTAGCCTGGAGGTGTGGATATCCATAATGAATATGGACACGCCTCCACCTTTAGTGCTTTGTTCCGGGTTAGGTGGCCGAAAGGTGTGGTATGAATTATAGCCTGGTAATGCAGGGGTACTCTCTGGAGCTTTGAACCAGGTCTCTGTCACTGCACAGATGTTGATGTTCTCCATTTTAAGGAGTGCCTCGAGTGAGTGCATTTTGAGGTTTAGACTTCTAGCATTGAGTAGCATTACCCTCTGATTTTGCTTGCTTGTACCTGTTATGGTGGTGAATTTGTCATTTGAACCTTGCCTAAAAAAAGCACTATAGGGGTGGCAAGAGCCTTAGCCAGTATCTGGAATCCCAAGGAGACAGGTGCAGGCCATCTCTGGCAAAGCATCATGGTCTGTCGATCATTTTGTCCCGGGCAGACAAATACTGGATCCCCTTAGAATGACACTAGAAGCTTAGCCAATTGTTGAAGTCAGTCATTTTATCCTTGTACTGTGGTATCATTCTGGGTAAAGGCAGGATGCTACTCAGGGCTAGGGTCATACCTGCCTGGGCTACAAGATTGGAGTGCTCCTCCATGTCTCTTTTCATGTAGTCCAGGGAGGTACGTCTTGGGTCATTCACACCAACATGGACAATGACAGTGTCATATTTGTAATTGTTGTGGAGTGACCTGAGTGCATGTGTTATGTGGTGGATCCTGGCACCTGACAAGCAGCTGACAGTAACCTTCTCCTGTTTTAGCCTGGTAGAACATCAGTGTGCCTGACTACAGAGTCACCTATGAGTATAGTGTTAGGTATGTTGTTATGCCTTATGAGCTGTGGCTTAGTGGTACACTGAGTTTGTGGGCCATGTGTCATTTGGGTTGTGTTGGGGGTGGAGTTTGCTTGCGTTTTTGCTTTGGAGGCCCCTGATGCTTGGGCAGGTTTTTATTGAGAACCTCCGCAAATGTAGGTGTGTGTTTTGTGTTTCTATGTGTGTGTTTTAGTGGTGTAGGTTTTGATGGACTATGTGATGAGTGTGGTGTGGTGCAAGTGTTTACCTTCTGCTCTTGACTGTCTAGTCCAGTCTTGGGTGAGGAGAGCTTTGCTTCCAGTTTGGCTATATAAGTACATCTCTCACAGGTCGTAGTGTTGTGTGGTAGGAGGAGGGGGTTGTCTGTGTACATGAGGCAATTGCTGCATTGCCCTAAGATGCCCAGATTCATCAGGTAGACAGGAGAAATCACCAGGAGATGACCCTTAGACATGCCTGTATAGGTGCTTATTTATTAAGTACTAAAAACTGCTTTCCTCTAGACAAGTGAGGAAAGTTGAGTGCTGTAGTAATTTGCACCTTATTTAGTGCTTACAACGAGTTCTAAACAAGTGCTGAGTTCAAAGAAACAGATTTGAGTGCTGAAACATGAAAACTGGCTAGTTCTAACAAACAAAATTAAGCTAGAAGGCTTCCCTCTAAGACAGAAAGGCTTGGAGGCTCAGAAGCCTACAAACAGTCTAAACCACTTACAGGAAAGTCAGGAAGCAAGCTTAAAAATTTTATTGTTCTTCCTCAGATGCTCTCTTTGTACACAGGAGCGCTTGAAATCAGAATATGATTTCACTACACTCATTTGAGTGAGCAAATGAGATGGGCCCAGAAGGAGTATCCAAACACAAATTTACAAGAGGGGTGGGCAGTTTCAAAGCCACCAAGATTAACTAACTGAAAAAACAAGAGTCAAAACTTCCAGTTCAGTTAATATTCAATGCAACACAAGTAAATCAATTAAAATGCTGTATTATTTGAAAAAAGTGCAGATAAAAGGTACCTAAATTCTCTTATACGTCCAGTTGAATACAGCTAGATCTTAGCCGGCCAAAGCTGAGGTTTTAAGCAGAAAATATTTCAAAATATACCACTTAAATAGGCAGTGACAGGATATCAATGAATGAGACTACCCCCACCTGCAATTACTAACAGGCAATAAAATTCTAGCAAGCACTAACTGAAAAAACAGAGTCAAAACTTCCAGTTCAGTTAATATTCAATGCAACACAAATAAATCAATTAAAATGCTGTATTATTTGAAAAAGTGCAGATAAAAGGTACTTAAATTCTCTTATATGTCCAGTTGAATACAGCTAGATCTTAGCTAGTGTTAACAAATGTTGTTCCTACTGATATACTACATATTCTCTGAAAGAAGCTTGCAAACGTGTTAAATTACTGAGATAAAAAAAAAAATTTACAAAGAGCAGTTTTGCAAGTTTCAATTCCTGGCCAAGTTACTCCTCCCTTCTCATCTTCAATGAGCTAGAGTCTCACATTTACAGCTTGATTAGATTCAACTAATTAGGCAACTTTGCATGACAATAGACATCAAACGAATCACAGTCTGGTGTGCCACTAAGACTTTTCCCACATACGTATCTTCACTTTGAATATCATTTCCCAGGAATTCTTTCTAAATCCAGAGTTTAGGCCAAACTATTCAGTTCATAAAATGTGTACAGCAAAATATTGGATTTGAATTGCATTCTGGCTGCTCACGTGGTTATCTTTGTATAGTTATTCTGTTTTAGCTTAATTTGAACTATGGTATTTAATGCCAAGATTTACATAACAATGAAACAGTTCTCTGTTTCTTCTTAACAATGATCTCCCAAACCTCAGATGTTACCCAGCACTTTCTATTACTATTGCTTTATGAAGATTGTCTTAGTTGTATACTTGTAACATATCCCTCATCCTCTTATCAATAGATTCATGAGGAATGTTTCCAAATCAGAAATTTTGAAAACAGCAATACTACTGATTTAGTAAGCTGACAAAATAAGACTACACAAATTAACTTTCATTTTCTGAAGAAAAGAAAAAAAAAAGCCTTGAGTAGCAATGAATGTCATTACTTGTTCATGAGAATCTGACACCTTTTTCAAAAAGCATTATAGATTGCAGTATATCAGAGCAAAAGTATAAGCCAAAATTAGGGACAACTGCGAGGTATGCTGATAAGCGATCCAACAGTCCTACTCATGTGTTCCCCATTGCAACTAACCCATATCAGACAGGCATGTAGCAGGTACAGTAATTCACTGCAAGATAAAAAAAATATACATGCTTTGTCATTATTTGCCCATAGTGGTCATTTAATGTAGCCCAGTGAATGTTTGGGGAGTTTTTTTAAAATGAGATTGGTTTGTTCCTTGCTTTCTGCTCACTCAGGTAAATGGTATGTGTCTTGTTTGCAGTTATACAGCATAATAGAACAAATACAGTACAAGTGAACATTTTTCGGTGCTGGTTGTTAACATGCATTTCAGCTGGATTGGAATGCTTCACCTGTGTTCAGCCAAACAAAAATGTCTATAATATATTTTTTTTATATCAAAAAAGTTACTGATTACAAAATAAAAGCATTTTGGCTGCACACAGCCAGGAAAAGTAAAAACTTCCATTAAGAGTACACATTGGTCTCATCACACTGAGAAAAAAAAAACTATTACACCTATTCAAATAGTACAAGCATTCAGTATAACTAATAAATTTGACTGAGATTCACAAAATCATACCTTGGCTGTGTATAGAAAAAGGACCTTGAACAATAAAGTCTAAATGTCAGTGGTTAGCAAGATGAGGAAATATAGGTCAGGGGGTTGAAAGAAAAAAAAACTTCTCTAATGCAAAGTTTGTCGGGACTCTTGACAGAAAAAAGAAAACTTCATGGCACTTCCCTGAATATCAGAGAAGTAATTTGAGCTGTCCAAAGCATATGTTATACTTTTCAGATGCAGACCCCCCCCCACTGCAGACACAGAGACACATACAGACACACACATACAGATGCACAGACATTGACACACAAACACACACAAACACACACACACACACACTTGAAAAAAAATCAACATATGACCTAGTATGGTATCCTTTTACAATTAATCTGCAGTCACGTACACATAGTTGACTGATTATTGTCTGCCTACATTTCATCTAATGCTATATAAATTTCATTTAATTTAAGGTTATTTTATTTTAGTATTTATTAACTTGGTAAGTACACTAGAACATGAACCCTTTTCTGTTGCGGCTTAGGCCTAATGGCCTAGAACAAAAACAGAAAGCACAGAAGGTTCCCCTGCACCCTAGTGGAAGGAGTGTGCAGTTAGAACTTGTCTGATTGAAGACTGCTGGAACAGGGCTCAGTTTTAAGCTTTTATTACTGGTTAATTGGGTAATTTGTTTAAATCAGTTTGCTCGTTTTTTATTGTTATATAAAAAAATTGCACTTTATTCATGTGCTTTTACTGTATTTGTGCTTCTTTCTACTTTATTACTTTATTTTGCTTTTGCTACCGGTTCTTAAAAGAACTTAATTGTATTTATTCTGCTGCATTTATTACTGCTTATTAGTAGCCTGATTAAATTGTAACTGTTATTCTAAGCCTTTGGTTTAAGCACTTGGGCTTCTTACCAGTTATTTTACATTAAGAAGGTTTGTGGTTTGCACTGTTGTGGCAGGACAGGTAGCTTACATCCTTCTAAGTTGGGAGTTGCTGATTAAAGGCTTACTGTTTGTTATTCTAAAAGTGTATTAGTTCTGGTTTAAGCACTTGGGCTTTGGGCCAGTTATTTTACATTAAGAAGGTGTTGTCTGCACTCTTGTGGGAGGAGAGAGTAGATTATGGCCTTCTGAGCTGTGAGTTTTTGGTTAAAGGCTTATTGTACCTGCTTATTTGAACTGTTTCTTTCTGAAATTGGTACGCCTTGTTTGCTGTAGTATAGACTAGGTTCAGACCTGCTGAATCTAGCTTTCTATGTATAACTTGAACACTAATCCAGGCTATCTTTTTTTTTTGGAGAAGGTTCCCTTTCACCCTATTGGCAGGAGTGTGTCTGATCGAAGACTGCTGGATCGGGGCTCAGTTTTTAGATTTTTATTGGTTAATTTGTTTAAATCAATTTGCTCACTTGCTACTGTTATATTAAAAAAATAGACTTTATGAATCACCACTTAGCTAGGGTTAAACTATTCCCGGCGCCGTAAAGTCTGCTCTTCAAATTTTCCCTTAGAACTAGGCAGTTTTTTAGTTTTAGCACTCAAATCCGTTTCTTTGAGCTCAGCACTTGTTCAGAACCCATTGTAAGCACTAAATAAGCTACAAGTTACTGCAGCACTCAGCATTCCTCACTTGTCTAGAGGAAAACAGTTTTTAGTACTTAATAAATAAGCACCTATCCAGGCATGTCTAAGGGTCAGCTCCTGCTGATTTCTCCTGTCTACCTCATGAAGCTGGGCATCTTGGGGCAATGCAGCAATTGGCTCATGTACACAGACAACCCTCTCCACCTATCACCCAACACTACAAACTGTGAGAGATGCACTAATATAGCCAAACTGAAAGCAAAGCTCTCTTCACCCAAGACTGGTCTAGACAGTCAAGAGGAGAAGGTAAACACTTGCACCACACCACACTCATGACATAGTCCCTCTACACCACCAAGGCACACACACAGAAGCACAAAACACACACTTCCATTTGTGGAGGCTCTCAGTAAAAATCTGCTCAAGCAGCAGAGACTTCAAAAGCAGAAACACAAGCAACCTCCACCCCCCAATACAACCCAAATGACACATAGCCCACAAACTGTGTGCCACTCAGCCACAGCCCATAAGGCATAACAACATACCCAACACTCTAGTCATAGTTGACTCTATAGTCAGACACACTGATGTTCCACTCACCAGGCTAAACAAGGAGAAGGTTACTATCAGCTGCCTGTTGGGTGCCAGGATCTGCCACATAATGCATGCACTCAGTTCACTCCACAACAAGTACAACTATGACTTTGTCTTTGTCCATGTTGGTGTGAATGACCTGAGATATACCTCCCTGGACTACATGAAAAGAGACATGGAGGAGCTCTCTGATCTTGTAGCCCAGGCAGGTATTTCCCTAGCCCTGAGTAGCATCCTGCTATCACCCAGAATGATACCACAGTACAAGGAAAAAATGATTGACTTCAATTGGCTAAGCTTCTGGTGTCATTCTAAGGGGATCCAGTGTCTGTCTTCCTGGGATGACATGATCGACAGACTATGATGCTTTGCCAGAGATGGCCTGCAACTGTCGCCCTTGGGATTCCGGATACTGGCAAAGGCTCTTGCCACCCCTATAGTGCCTTTTTTAGACAAGGTTCAAATGACAAATTCACCACCATAACAGGTGCAAGCAAGCAAAATCTGAGGGAAATACTACTCAATGCTAGAAGTCTAAACCTCAAAATGCACTCACTCGAGGCACTCCTTAAAATGGAGAATATCGACATCTGTGCAGTGACAGAGACCTGGTTCAAGCCTCCAGAGAGCATCCCTGCATTATCAGGCTATAATTCATACCACACCATTCGGTCACCTAACCTGGACCGAAACACTAAAGGCGGAGGCGTGTCCATATTCATTAAGGATATCCACACCTCCAGGCTAGTTGCTCAGCATAATGCATCTGCGATTATCCAAGTGCAACTAACTCTGGGCAAGACTGCAATCCAAAGTGTAGCTTGCTACAGATCCCACACTATTCCCCAGGATTCCTACCCACATTTCTTGATACACTGGAAAATATTACGGGTGCAACCCAACACCCTAATAATGGGCAATTTCAACTACCCCACCATTAACTGGAAAAACTACTCATGTACCAACTCTTTTGCTCAACGTTTTCTGGAATTCATAAATTCCAATGCCTTGTATCAACTTATCCACACCCTCACCAGGGGCAGCAATATCCTAGACCTGGTCATTACCAATATGGGTGACCGGTGTCCCACAGCAGAGGTCAATTCCTCGTTGGTTAGATATGACTACAAGCTAATCACCCTAGACATCCACATCCTGCCCCCACCCCTCATTAGAGAAACCATTATAAAAAAATTCTCCAAAGCTAACTTCACACTTTTTAAGACAGAAGTGGCAAACTTCACGATACCCATGGAGATGGACAATAGAAGTACGACTGTTGAATCCCACACAAATGCACTTTATAAGCACTTACACGAGTGCATGGATCATGCTATCCGTAACAGAACCAAGATGCTATCCTCCAAAAAAGGAAGCCAATCTGGTGGTCCCCTGCCATAAAAACTCTACAACACAAGAAAGAAACCGTTGCAAAAAAGAGTAAAATCCCATGATTGGAGGAACTCCCTGGTCAGCCTCAGTAAGAAGCTGAGATCCCTCATAAAATCTTCCAAAGCTAGTTACGAAAACAAAATCACCACTGATTCTATAGACAACCACAAAGCATTCTGTAGCTATGTAAAGAATCTCAATGGCAACACTCAAATCTTTTCTGAGTTACAGCACAATGGCACTAAATATACAGAACCAACTGATATTGCCAACATCCTGGCAAATAGGTTCAGTGCTAACTTTACCCCCCACCTCACCCCCTAAAGGGCCCATCTCTATACCGGAAGAATGCAAAGTTCCTGTAATCTCGGCTGTACAGGTAAAAACCACACTCTCCAAAGCCAAGAACACAGCATCCATGGGACCTGACAACATCCCAGGCTGCATTCTACATGGACTACAGAATGAACTGGCACCCCACCTAAGTACCATGTTCAGTGATAGCCTCACCTCAGGCTTTGTGCCCACTGAATGGTGCATAGTGATGGTAATCCCACTCCACAAAGGGGGAGCCACCACAGACCCCGGAAACTACTGCCCCATTAGCCTGAGGAGCCTGGTCTGCAAAGCCATGGAACGTATCATCATGGAACTTATAAACAAAGACATTGGTAATCTCCAAACTCTGGACCCCACCCAGTTTGGGTTTGTAAAAGGCAGATCATGTCTCCTAAACCTGATAGAATTCTTTGACACAGTCACCAAAGCCATAGACAAGGGTAAGGTGGTACACCAGCTTATCTAGATCTCGCCAAGGCTTATGACACCATCCACCACTTTGGAATTATAGATTAACTCATTAAACTAGGTATAAATCCCTATGTCACAAGATGGGTTGCCAACTGGCTCACTGACAGAACTCACACTGTGAAAGCAGCAGACTCCAAATCCATCTTCAGACCAGTGACAAGTGGAGTACCACAGGGTTCAGTCCTGGGTCCTCTCTTGTTTGGTATCTACTTCTCTGAAGTACAGGCTAACACAGAAGGTCTTTGGCTAATAAAATTCACAGATGACTGCAAACTAGGAGCAGTAATCAAAACTCCTAACGATGTGGACATCCTACAAAAGGGGCCACACTGAGACACATGCCTGGTGTCAAAGCCATGGTCTTAAACTCAATGCCAAAAAGTGCATTGTCATCCCCTTTGGTAAAAACTCTGTACCCATGAACTACCACATAGGCAGTAGTCTACTTAATACTGAAAGCATGATAAGAGACCTTGGGACACAGCTGGACAGTAGTCTCTCCTTTGATAATCACATCTCCACAGTAGTCAGGAAATCCTACTACGTGGCATACCTCATCACAAAAGGTTTCTCATTCAGCAGAAAAGAGGTCATTGTTCCCCTCTACTCGTCACTCATTAGACCCATTATATAGAGTACAGTACCCCTTTTGGTATGTACCTCACAAGACATCTACAACAACTGGAAAGGCCGCAGAAATACCTCACAAAGAGTATTACTGGTCTCAAACAGATGCCCTATGCAGACCGTCTCAAAAAACTCCAGCTTTACTCCATTGCATATCGCCTACTCAGAGATGATCTCTGCCTAACATGCAACACTATGTCAAATCCAGAGCTGCTGGACATGCTGCACTTAAAGAAATCCCAATCCCTCTGAGCTACACGCTCTAGGGACCTAAACCTTGTCACCACAATAACCAGAACATGCTGGAGGGATAGATTCTTGTCCAAGAGACTTTCCATACTCTGGAGCAAACTACCTATGTATATTAAACAAAGCTCCTCGTTAGCACTCTTCAAGAAAAATCTTTATTGGATGGGAAATAGGAAATTCACCCCGGGGATCACTTCTGTAGCTCTGCTCGACAGGGGCACAGGAAAATATTTTTTTTAGGTGGCGAAAGCCAGGGTACCTTTTTGGCTAGGCTTATATTAGCACTAGGGCCAATAGCTTAGTACCTACCTATGAACATGGTATTTCACACTTTCTTTGATGTCTCCTAAGACAGGCCTGGGCTTCTGCAGAGAGGCTGGTATATGTATGCATGCATATGTTTTGTGTGTGTGTGTATGTATGTGTATATATATATATATATATATATATATATATATATATATATGTATATATGTGTGTGTGTGTGTGTGTGTGTGTGTGTGTGTGTGTGTGTGTGTGTGTGTGTGTGTCTGTGTGTGTGTTCTAGGGCACTGATCCCTTTAGATCTCTTTCATATCATTCTGCCAAGGAGCACTGCTGAGTTAAGTGACATGCTCAGAGTTGCACAGTAGGCAGATGGAGGCTGAAAGACTAAAACTGTGGACAACAGCAAGCAGCTCATTAACACCTCATAGCCTTAATTGTCAGTACTAAGTGCCAGACAGTGGTTGTACTGAGAAACACTGCTAATGTATTATGAGCATTTTGTAAGATTAAATGTAATGACAGTAATAGCAGGATATTTTCTCAATATGTATCCAGGGCCGGTGTTAGCATTTTGGGGGCCACCAGCAAATGTTAAGTTTGGGGGCCCCCTAGGCACTTCCATCAGAGTATCACCCCTGTCACTGTATGCCTTCTGAAACTGACTTTTTCCTTTGCTGCTGCTTTTTAGTTAGGAGTACTACAGAACGCAGAGCGCCTGGCTATAATGCCAACACAGTACAAATATGTCTATCACACTGTGTGTTCACATTGAGAGATGAGACATTCACAGTTACTGGTATACAGTTACAAACAATGATACATTATAGCAAGTCTATGTGGGTGGTGGGGACTTAGGGAAAAGTTCATAATATTTTATTTTTTTTTTTTTTTTTTTTTTTTTTTTCATTTTAATGATTCTGAACAGAAATTATGATTGAGGATTCAATTATGATTTGTTGTTCAACGTCCTTTTTCCTTGCATCCTTTCAACTCACCCTCCCTGACAAAACACAGTCAGACATAACCATTTAGAGACACAACAAGAAGCCACAGGCAAAGAAGTCAAGTACAGTATGCAGTCTGGGGGTATTTTTATATTTTTTTATCTTTTTTTTTATAATGTCCTAAAATCAAAACCAAGAGTAAAAGAAAAGTTTAACCATTTATTTTCAATTTTTTTTATTTCAAGGCCTTATGTATCAATTTAGTTTTAATAATTTGTTTTTCAGGTCAGTGATCTAGGCACAAATGTTTCTTTCATGGATGACGTGAGAGTACTACCTGTTTAAGTAACTTGCAATCACACACCAAGTTTGTAAGTGGGAAATGAGAATGTGAAGCAAAACATTTGAATGCAGTCCTGTTATACTCTTGAAGTGCTATGAAGGAAATGCCACAGTAATGGTATGGATTCAATAACATGAAATGTATCACTAAACTACACACTGTCATAAAGGAGATCGTTCTCAAAGAATGAGTCTTTGTATATGGACTGCAATGTTTTTTAATTTTAACAGAAACAATTGATTCTTCCTGAAAAAAAATGACAGCAGCCATAGTTAGGCTAACAATATTGTATTGCCAGCATTAATAAAATGAAATCAGCCTCATTTTCAGGTGAAAATATTGGAACTTCTGCATACTTGTGAGCCTTCCTTACACAGATTGGCTTATTCTGGACAGAATCTTTAATATATTTGCCCCCTAGTCTGAAACACTGTCATTTCATAATTGGGCATCAGAAATGGAAACAGTGGATATGTCCAAACTTGTCAAGGAAGGTGGCTTCATAGAGTAAGGTCTGCATCTCATTTAACTGTGTGATATGAATTTTTTGCTCTTTGAGGTGGCCATGTTTAAATTAATGATGTGATGAGAAAAAAAAATTTCAGTATCTTGTATGTGAACTTCTCTAGGACTGATAAAGTTCTAAGCTATTTTGGGACAGTGTCAATGCAACGCTTGTGGATGTTTTAAATAAAACATTGCAAGAGTTCATTTCATTTTGTCTGTCATTTATGAATACAGGTAGTTAAATGTTTTAAATGTTTCACATGTGGTGTAGAAAGGGATTCATACAGCAAAACTGAAATCTCCCTGATGGATAGAAATCTGCATTTTAACACCCATCTAAACAATTATTGTCATGAAATTAAAAAAAAAAAAAACAAGATTGCAAAGAAGAGCTGTCACATTGAATTGTTATACCACAAAGCATTAGCATAATGTTTTGTGATAATATATCATGTATATACCTAGAAAATGGTTCTCATGAGGTAGAAGCTGTTTTCAGATTCAGAGTTATATCATGTTTAAAAGTAGAATAACTGTGACATGGCTTATGTCTGTAACAGAACACCTCCTGCATTTGTAAATTGCTTTATAAAACTGACTTCACTATATGACTGTTGAGGAAACAGTATACATTTTTTAGACCTCTAAAGTCCAAGACTGCATTTTGCTGTTAAACTGTAATATTGGATTTTTTTTTTCATTTTTTTTTATTTTGCCTGTTAAAAAGTAATTATTCTATTAAGATGTAAAACTCCATTTCAAAAGTCATCATCAGATATCTGTTTGCCAATATATGTGTCTCTGCATTAGTTAATAAATCATTCACTGTCCTTTATCAATTAACAGTAATGATGTTTTTATTACAACTTATGCTATCATATTATCTGCCATGCATGTGACAAATGTGTTCCATTTCTCCATGCTTTCTAGAGAGAGAATATCTCCTGCGCAAGCCTTCATGAATAATAACATTCTCACATTTTCATATCATTTCTAGTATCATAACATTCTAAAGTTTTAATATAATTTACTATATGGAAAGCTTACTTTGGGATTCATATACATAGCAAAAATGTGTAAGTCCAAAATGATTTTATTAATTGGCATGGCAGGTACAAAATGTAACCTTTTTTCCCAAGCAATTCTTTAGGCTTATGTTAACAAAGAATTTGCTGTGAAACTCAGCATATTATACACATTACTTGTGTTGTTATTTCTATGTCTTCATGTATTTTGGGGTGGTTACATTGCTCTGTGGAGCTTACCTCATGAAGGCACTGAACACCATGTGTTTCATTTGTGTTCTTTTTCCTTCTGAAGATTATTGATTCAGCTATATAACCTTTTGAACATTTGGACTAGTTCACACAAGTTCAGAAAGTTCCTGATAAATTTGACCAAACAGATGGCAACTTCCTATAATTCAGATGAAATATGTTTTTCCTTTGCTTCATCTTAAAGAACTAGTTCAGCTGCACTGTTTGTTTATTTCAGTTCTGTTATTAATCCAAACTTCTAAATTACTGTTTATGCATTAATTCTCATTCCTCCTTATACCTTTTTAATTTGTTTTCATTTTTAGCTTTATTATTTTGCTACTGAAAAACATGTCATATAGCAAGCTCTATTACTCTGTCTTTTTTTTTTTTTCAAAAAACTTTTTATTGAATTTTTAACAATACAGAAATATAAATAAAAAAAAAAAAAAACAACAACAGCAAAATTAGAATGCATATTAAAAATGAAACATTAGGAGATATTTATGATGACACAATTTTGTAAGATTAATGTTTTGTCTCAATGCTGTTTGAGAACATACACTTAACTATCTACATCATATACAAATGTTAACCAAAGAATATATCAAAGTAAGTATAGATCTAAGATAAAAATAAGTATAAGGATATAAGTGAGACTGAGGTCCTCAAATCCCAAAAGGAGGGTGGCCATCTATACACTATTAATAATATGTAACACCTTTTCTATAGCTTTGTTAATATGTGTCGACTTCTTGGGACTTTTCACTATCATTTTCTGCGCACTGATGTATGTATGGGCTAGGATTTTAAAATTATTCCAATTCAGTTTAGTACGATCTAGCCAATTTTGGGTGATATATAATTTTATAAGTGAACATATGTATATTAGCACTTGCATGTCCAATTTAGAGAGATAAATATTTGGTAAGTGTAGTAAAGCAGTCTCCCAAGATAAGGTGGATTTATGATAACCCATTTTCTGTAAACGGACTTTTAGGGAGGTCCAAAGTTTGTGTGAATGATGACAAGACCAAAAAATGTGTAAAAGATCTGCATTAGGGTGTGAACAACAAGAACATGAGGGCGATTTATTAGCATCAAATTTGTTAAGTTTAGAAGGAGTGAAATATGCATTATTGTTAATCATTAGTTGAGTGTAAAAGAGTTTTTTGAAAGGCGAGTATTCTAATGTATTTTTAATAGCTGAGAGTTTCTGATTTATAGATATGTGAGAATTGTGTTTGTCCCAATAAGTAGAAAAAAGGCACACTGTATTATGAATTATTTGATTTATAAGATTATAAGATTTAGATAACATTTTCTCTGGAAGCGTGAGGACTTGTATAATCACTTTATAGTTAGTGATATCAGTGTTATCTACGTTGGTGTGTAAAAACTTAGCATTAATAACATCTCTCAATTGACGTAAAATGGTTAGATAATTAGTGTTAACCTTGAGAATTTTGCGTATATTAGAGAGAGTTTCATTCTTGTACTGTATCAGATCCCAAACAGTGAGATCCTTAATCAGGGGAAAATTTGAAAGATTAATAGAAATATTGTCTAAGTTAATATTAGGGTTTAAATGGAGAGGTTGCGTTAATTGAAATATATTTTCTAAATTTACAAGTTTTAACAGTTCTTGAAAAGCAATAATTTTTTGTTTTAGAGAGTTAGGAATTTTTAACTTATTCATGACACCTAATGAAAGGAAAGGAAGAGCTAATGGATTGATATTTTTAGTTAAAATATGTTGATACCATAATTTTGTCCAAATAGGATGTTGACTATACTTCTCAGTATTTATATTTAAGATAGATAATAGTTTATTGGCCGAGATAATCAAATAGTAAAGATGAAAATTGGGAAGACCAAGTCCTCCCCTATTTTTAGGTGAGATTAACTTAATGTAAGAAATTCTTACTGATTTAGGAAACCATAAGAAGTTAGCCAGAGTTTTATTGATTTTTGAGAAAAAAGATTTTGGAATCAGCTGATCCACAGCATTGAATTGAAATAACAATCTGGGAAGAATATTCATTTTTATTATAGCTGCTTTTGATAAAAGTGATAGATTTAGCAATTTCCATCTATTTAAGTCAAGTATAATCAATGACCATACTTTAGCTAGATTATTTTGAAATGTGGAGAGACCATTATGATTTATATGAATCCCCAAATATTTGAAATTCTGAACTATCCGGAAAGTGGAGTCAGGAAACAAATATGATTTGTGAGCAAGTGGATTTATGGGAAGAATATGTGTTTTTTGAGTATTAATCTGATATCCAGAGACCTCTGAGAATTTTTCAATGGAACAAATTAGTTTAGAAAAATCTGAGCAGGGTGTTTGAAAATATAATATAAGATCGTCTGCAAAAGCGGACAAACAAACTTTAGTGTTAAAAATTCTAGGAATATTATGGAAGGTATTTTGTGTTATATATAATAATAGGGGTTCTATATACAAATTAAATAGAAAAGGAGATAACGGGCATCCTTGCTTTGTGCCATTAATGATCTTTATATTTTTGGATATTTTCCTATTGATATAAAGAAAAGTATAAGAGTTTTTATATAGCGTTTTAATAAAGTCTATGTAGGTAGATGGTATATTGAAGCAAGACATAATGTGAAACAGAAAGTCCCAATTAACCCTATCAAAAGCCTTAAGAATTAATGCATACATAGGATTTGAGTTATTTTTGGTAAAGTGAATAAGAGCATCAATTGTCAAGGTATTATCCCATGAATGTCTATGTGACATAAAGCCCGCTTGCTCCGAAGAAATTAAAAATGGTAAAACATTTTTTAGTCTAGAAGCAAGTAAAGAAGCTAAGATTTTAATATCAATGTTAATCAGAGCGATAGGCCTATAATTATTAGGATCAGTTTTTTCTTTGTCTCTTTTCAAAATTAAAATGGTTTTTGAGGTATTCCAATACAAGTCAGATATACCATAAATCATTATATAGTTAAAAATTTCAAAAAGAAGGGGTGAAAGCTCAGATGAGTAAGTTTTAAAAAATTCAGATGTGAAGCCATCTGGTCCCGGAGATTTACTAGTCTTAAGTCTACTAATAGCTTCCGATATTTCTTTAATAGTCAATGGGGCAGAGAGTGTGTTTTTTTGTTGATCATTTAACCTAGGAAATTTAATAGAAGGCATAAAGTTCACTATATGCTGTTTACCCCTAGGATTATTTTCCTTTGAGTATATCTCTGAGAACAATGATGTAAAAAGCTGCATAATTTCCAGATCAGTGTTGTAACTCTTGTTGTTATATTTTAGTGACGAAATTCTAGGAAGAGATTGATTACCTTTAATTATTCTGGCTAACACTTTAGAAGGAACCTGTGCCCATTCAGAGTATGTAGCTAATAGCCTTTGCTCCGAAATGGTAAGGTTATGTTGATGTAGAAGCAATTTTTGGGAACTCAATAATAGTTCATATGTAGAGGAATCGGGACATATTCTGTATTGATTTTCCAAATTTTGAATTTTTGATTTTAATTGTAATTCTTTATTTCTATATTGTTTTTTAAAATATGATGCTTTGTTAATTAATATACCTCTAAGAGTTGCCTTGCATGCGGCCCATTGTATATCTAAAGGAATATCTGATGTTACTAGATTAAGATATGTTTCTTTTATTGTTTCAGTTATTAATTTATGTGTATTTTCATTTGAAAGTAAATTATTATTCAGTGAACAACTATTATATGAAGATAAATTTGGTGTATGTGAGGCCAAACTAATTCCAAGAGATATTCTAGAGTGGTCAGAAAAAAACCTAGGTTCAAGAGAGTAATTAATCTTCCTATAGGTAAGACAGTTAGAAATAAGAAAAAAATCTAATCTTGACCATGATTTATAGCATTTTGAGTAATATGTGAAAAAGTCTTTTTTGTCATACTGTGTTATGAGAGAGATAGGGTCTGTAAGGTTTAAATCTATTATTATTTCTTCCAAAGCAATGGATGCTTGAAAATTGTACGAGGAGGATCTACTAGTACGATCAGTGTCAGGATTAATGATAGCATTCCAATCCCCCCCCAGAACAAAATAATGATCTTTAAAAGAAGATAGAATATTATATATTTGTATAAAGAAGATATGTTGTTGTTCACAAGGGCCGTAAAGATTAAAGAATATAACTGGCTTGTCAATGTTATAAAAGCAGGAAATAATGTAACACCATCTTCCATTCACATCATATTTCACGTCAGAAACAGTTCCCTGAAAATTGTTTTTAATTATAATGGCTACCCCACTTGATTTTGTACTATTACCAGTTGCTACTATCATTTTAATCCATTTCTTGTTTTTTTCTTTATCGAAGTCTTCTCTAGTTAGGTGTGTCTCTTGTAAGAAGCAAATATTAGCCTGGGATTTAAATAACAGATGAAATAGTAGGGATCTCTTGTTTTTATTTTGTAATCCTCTCACATTCCATGAGTCAATATTTAAGGTCATAGTATTAAATAGAAATAGATGTATAACATATAACTAAGATTTGACAAAATGTAATATTAACTATAAACCTCAGTACCTTATACTTGTTATACTGTATCATAATGTCTCCCTAAAAAAATTGTATTAAAGATTCTGAAATATTTCTTCCCAAGTACCCCGGTGCCTAGCCACCCATCCCCTACTAGAGAAGAAAAATAAAAATGAATTAAGTAAATGAATTTGGTTAACATTTTCAATGTCAATTGCAATGTATAAACATAATAAACTTTATATACATGCTTAACTAAACAAAAAAACCTTATTGTAATATCAAACATATTTACATATATAACTAAATTCAAGATGCCCAACATGCTCAATCCCTACTCACTTATTAATTATATAAGCTCCAATTTTAAGTAAAATATATAGCAAATTAAAGAATTTCCTCAACATTGTAATCCAGATATTAAAATGAATCAAGTTTATATATATATTACCATATATGAAAAGTATAAGGAAAATAAATTTGATATTACCCCATATATATAATACTTACTATACAAACTAATATTGATTGTATCAAAGATAAATTGATGTTTTGATTATGTATAAGATAGCCATATATATAGCAGAACAAGATGTATTAAATTCAAGCAAATAATTAAACAGTAAAAACATCATGTTTCATTTTGGTGATATTTGTGAACAGTTATAACAGTAATGTCTAACTCAGAGCGTAAACATATGAAACATAGTTCTGAAAAACATTCATGTCTGTACCCCCAGGAGCACCTTTCAACTGTCAGTCCCAGAATAAATAAATGTGTCATTATAAATTATATAGTTGAGAGACATTTCTTAAATTAAAAAAAAAAACAGTAAACTATTAATAAATGCACTCCACCATTCTTCTGTATGTACACTTAAAATAATTTAAACAGAACAATTAAAACTGAATGGGAAAAAACAGGATTATTTTATAATACCTGTATGTAGATCTGTATCATATTCCTATTACAGCACATGGCCCATTATACAATTATTTAGGATTTTATCTAAATATTTGCGTGTGAAAAAAAAAAAAAAAAAAAAATCCCTTGCATACAATATAACATTAAATATAAAATATCCCTTTAGTGTGCACATGTTTTTATTGTGACTGCTGCTTGTTTGAGTTATATGTCTTCGTTTACACTTGCCATTCCATGACTATATCTCGCTTAGTACAATGTAACTTCAATTTATTCTCCTTAAGTTAGTCATGAAGCATTCCACTCATTTTTTTATATGGTGGCTTGTCCTATTGATATGGTCGGTTTATACTAAACCTTCTTGTTTTTGATGACATTTAGTTGACTGGCTTTTGAAGCCGTGATTAACACTTGACTAGTTATTATAAATGTAAGATTATCTTTTCAGAGCATCCACTTGTACTACAGTTGTGCTTCGTTTTTAGAAGACTGAGTACTTTCTATATTCTTTATGTGATGGCTTTAAAATGTGTTGTAATTTTCGGATTATTTAAGATGACGTGATTACACATGAGCGATTTGCGCTTTGGAGTGATTCACACAAAGGAACAACAGAAAAAAGTGGATGGTTTAATGTGTGAATTAATGCACATTACATTACAGAAGCTAGCTGTACAGTGAAACTAGCAGTATCCTCTGCAATGATGACGTCACCGCCGAGCTCCGTATCTTCATGAAGGTGCGTGGCATAGTACAAACATCAGTTGATGAGAGAAATAGAAGATTTTCTCTCTGACCAGCCTCGAGAGTCATAATATCTCCCTCCAAAATGTTTATGACTGAACTAGGGCACTGTAATTATTTAAACTAAAAAAAAACATGTACGCTATTTGGGGAAACATAAAAACATCTGCAATGCTAATTCAAATTCAAAAGCCATCACCATACTCGTGAAGAAGCATATATGCACATAACAAATCAGCATTTTTTCCTTTTCTTTAAGTAAAAAAAGAAATATAATGTGCATATATATGTAGGCACTGTACACACTCTTGGCAGAAGCAGATATTGAAAAATAGATAACTCATACTGTCTGTAATAGCATAGCATTTATGAGAAAACTATCATATTAGCATTTAACTTGTTATAATTAAACAAAACATAAAAACTATATCTCAAAGCGTGGGAACCACAAGGCTTATTTAAAGGCTGAAAACTGAGTTTGTATTTCTGACTTCACAATAAAGAAAGCAGAAACTCTTCCTGTTTTCTAAAGAGAAAAAAGAAGGAAAAAATATATTTGTGTATATATAAACATTTTGTATACCCTTAGTAAGAATATATTTCACAGTAAATTACACATATTATCTGTAGGAACATATCCTTTATAGGACAAAAATATATATATTCATCACATTTGTACCCAAACAGATAAATGAAATGTTAGGAAACTGAATCCGGAGCTTTTAAATGCTTTAAAAAACATCTTTTGCTCCCTTAGGATCAGAACACATAAAACTTTTTTCATTAAATGTAAAGGACAAGGTATTTGGATAAGACATGCGAAATCTTATCCCTCTTTTTATTAGGTCTGCACAATAGGGAGAAAGTTTTTGTCTGTTTAGTTTTATTTGAGGAGGAAAATCCTGTGAGAATGACAACTTGTGTGATTTCCATACAAACTGTTTTTTACTTTTAGCTGCTTGCAAGATTTGAAAAGCATCTTGGAAATTTAATAATTTTGTATATATTATCCTTGGTGAAGAAGCATCTTGACTTGCCTCTCTCAACAGTTATATTTTTTGAGGATGCTTCACAGTTTAGTAATGCCTCAAAAATACTCTTGGACACAGACAGCAGATTATTTTTATCAAAAGATTCTGGCAGACCACGAATAATAATGTTGTTTCTGCGGCTCCTGGCTTCTAAGTCTATCAATTTAGATTGTATTTCAGAAATAGCTTTATCTTTAGACTTTAAATCACTTTCCAATGACTCAATTTTATCTCCAAAGCTGAATTACTGTTTTCAATAGTACTCATTCTGTCATTTATTTGCTTTAAAGTATTACCAAAGTCAGTAAATTTTTCTGAGAAGTTCTGAATAGCACTTTGTATAGGCTTTAATGCTATCTTTAGCTCATCTAAATAAAAGTTTGAGTCATTTAATTCTTTGTTACTTACTTTGGCAGGTTCAGGAGAATTTTTAGATGTTCTCAATCTTTTGGAAGTGGTATCTTTTTCAGGTGAGTGCACTGAAGAAAATTTGGCCTTCGTGGACTGAGCATCCATAGACTCCGATTTAGTAGCCATGCCCAGAGATTAGATGTTGTTACCAGGGTGACAAGTTCCAGGAAGATTCTGAAGCAGCAGGTGCCCAAATCAGATAACACCACAAACTGTTCTGAGGTAAAATATGTCCCAAAATAAAATTTCCAAAGGTAAAAATATTCCAAATATATGTAGAAAGCTTTGTAGAATCCTTTTATGAAAAAAACTGAGGAAAAATGTTAATCCCAAGTTGTAAAAAAATAGAGATGTTACAAATCTGTGAGGAGCTCAAAGAATAGGGACTAGTCTAGTCGGCAGCCATCTTGGAATCATCTCTATTACTCTGTCTTAACTTTGCTACTCTCTATTTCTCTTATTCAGACAGCTTCTCTACTCATACTCCTCTTTAAAAAGTCTAAACATTTTATAGATACATTTTTGATAAGCTTTTCAAACTTTTTTCCAGTGATTTTTATTTGCTGTATAATATATGCCCTTTCCCATTTCACTTTTACAAAATCAGTTTCATATACTTCATGATAAATTTTAAATTTATGACCTATTGCTTAAATAAAACTCCTTATTTTGCTGTCGAGGCATATCAGCTTTATGGATGCTCTGTACACTCTGAGATGTATATTAGTAGTGCACATTCTACTGAGGAGTTTACAAACTTGAATGGTGGTTCTTTCCAAATTGATTAATACTGTTTTTATTGTTCTACAATGTCCTAAGCCTTCATTTTTATCTTTTCTTTTTATGGAAAATGCTTAAATTATGCTAATGCTGGATTGCTAACATGTTTCTATGAACTATCCCACCAAAAGATTTCAAGTCCTTCATCTGAATGCAAAAGTGAACATATCATTTATATTTACCTTATTCAGTATCTAGATTTGCCTAATATCTGTAGAGAAGAGTAAAGAATAAACAGTTAATAAACTTCAGTCACAAAATTAACACAATTTTTCTTATGATCAGAACTAAACTATGCACTGCTAATGACTTTTGATTTTATTCTAGATAAAACTGTAAACTAAAGCATGCACAGAAAAAGATTTTTACATTTTTATCAATAAAACTATGTAACTTTGAGCTTATTCTCCATATATACTCTTCCCTATATATATTTTTTAATTTATCTAATTTTTATGCTTTCATATCTTTACCATATTTGCATACATACATAATCTAATGAAAATGGCAGCAACTGATATGCCATAGTTCAGATGTAATTTTTCATGAAAATTGTGTGTACAGTAAATTCAGTGATGTTTTACATATTCACCATTCATCTGCCTCAGCTCATCTACTCACAGCTGAACTCTTGTCTTTGTATTCCAGTGTGAGACTCAAGAACACAAACTATGTATGTAAATATTCTTAATCCAAGTTTATTCAGTCTCAGAGGCAGCATACTTATAGACTGTGGTGTTAGGACAGAACCCCCCTTCTCAATAGAGGGTGCTGGGAGAGTTGTCATGCTTCAAAAACACTTTTTTTAAATGTTGCTGTTGATCTCAAGCTCTGCATGGCTTTGAAAGATGTGCAGAGGGTTGGTGAAACTTGAGCAGTCAGTGTACAGGTTACTACAGTAAATCCAGTAAATTCATTCTCCTAATTAAATACTATAAGTAGTAAGTCCAATTTTGTAAGTGAGAGAAATTACCATAATTTTGAACCTTAAATGCAAGATAAACATGAAGATGCCTAAGAATAAACATGCATTTCTTTCAATTTATTTGGTCCATTAATATCCTATATCTGGCGAGCATCAAACCAATAATAAGAGCACGAACGAAACCAAAAATCAAATAAACGAGAAGAGGACAGACTGGCTGAAGAATGAATCACTTTACTTCGAATAAATAAATAAAATATCACAAGCACAAGCTGATATCCAAACAGTAAGGTAAGCGCTTTCGTTTGGCAGTTGCCAAACTTTTTCAAACAACCAAAAACATCACTTCCTGTTGCTTAAATACTCCAATTTAGTGATGTAATAATTGCTGGAACTGAGGAACCTTAAAGATACAGTATTTCCTAAATAATGTAGCAATAACAAGTAACCGTAACATTTATGAATAAACTGTTACAATCAATCAGCACGTGAAACATGATCGTTTCAACAAATACATTGAAGACATTCATAAACATAATAAAATAACCCATTAAAAGCTCTTGTGTGCATTTGATTACCTTTGTGTGTAAAATAATATTATATAAGACTTTTTTTGAAATGACATTAACTTACTGTGATAAATAACCTACAAAAACACTCGATGCCTAAACATTCTCCATTACATGCACATCTAAATCGGACCTGTTGTCAACAAATAAATAACGTCCACGCTACATGGTTAGCTCTATTTTTTACAATGACTTTAAAATAAGAATCCTTATAACAGTCTCAACCCAAGTAAAGATGGCAATTCCAAAATAAGAATAATGTAACCAGTTGGTGCCAACCTTGTGAATGAACCAATAAGAATGTGAGTATATGTATGTATATATATAAAATACGTAAAACTAGATGTACCTAAAGGGGGTATATGTTGAAAATATATATATATATTTTCTTTATGTTAGTCAACTGAATGAACAACCAAACGAAGGTGTTGTAATTGATTACTATAAATAATGCGTGTTATTAATTAATGAACTAACGTAACAAGGTTCTAAAAGTAATTGCTGTTAATGAAATATACGATGAATGGTTTTGTTAATGTTAAAAACTAATTAATAACATTTTGTGATGTCTTCAATAAATAATAAATTAATACCATAAAATGTAATTATAAAAAGTAATAATAATAATTTTAATATAAATATATGTATAAAATATAAATATATAAATATATGAATATATATATATATATTTATATATATATATATATATATATATATATATGTACAAATATAATAAATATTAAAAAGAATCTAAAAAATGAATTAATTTTTATAATCTTTCAGGTACTAAAAATGTATTTGAATATATGAAAATATATGAAATGTATGTATATATCCAAAAGGATAACCTGTGAATAATTATCTAGTAAGACTTTTTAATTTTAAGATACTAGCAATAGAAATGGTATTGTTCAATCCTGGCCAATTATGTGCGTTGTTTTATTTGCCATTGTAATTCTAGTTTTCCCAATAATGGTGGCCATGCGCCACCCCTGGCATCCAAATTTAGAACATCTAGAGCAACAAATTTAAAAGAATGGGATGCATAAGTAATAACATGTCTAGCTAGGGTATTCATTTTGTTACAGTCATGTATAGCTCTAATATGTTCTCCCATGCGATCCTTCAATTTTCTTTCCATTTTACCTACATAAAACGCTGTGCATGTACAGCATAAGGCACAATATACTATCTTTTCGCTAGTACAACAAACTTTTTCCTTTATCCGAACATTTGTGCCATTAATTACTAGTTCAGTGGTTTCAAATACATAACTACAATATTTACACCTGCCACATTTATACATTCTCCCTTGTTTCCTGTTATATATGTTTTCCATACATTTTTTCAAATTAGTACCTTTTTTATATACTATTGATGGATTATAATTAAAATACTGGTGTAAAAATGGATCAGCTATTAAAAGTTGCCAATTTTTTATGAGTATCTTGTTAATTGAGCCACTGTCAGAATTAAAGGTTGTAGTGAAACTTCTAGTGAAATTTTTTTAATTCACTAGTAGTTTGAATGTTAGAAACATTATACTTGGAATAAACTAAATCAGAAGTATTCGATTGTGTATTAGTACCATCCATATTAACAACCTCTATGGAATCTGTAATTACATTATTCATCTGATTCAATAGGGGTTTGAAATGTGAATTATCGCGTTTAGTTATTATTTCTACCATAACATCATTTATCAATCTATTAGGATACCCTCTGTTTTTGAACATTCCACATAAATTCAAACATTCAGATATAAAATCATCCCTGTTGCTAATCATTCTTGCTGCTCTGATGAACTGGCCGTTTAGAACCGCTCTTTTTTGAGCATAGGGATGGCAACTATCGAAATGCAAAAAAACTACTGCTGTAAGTCTTTTTTCGAAATATTTTTGATATATATCTCTTATTATTATAATCTTTTTCTAATAAGACATCCAAATAAGCTATTGTATTTTTATTAAATAAACCTGTAAATTTTAAAAAGGATGTAGTTGAATTAATATAATTTAAAAATTCATCTATCCCTTCTTTATTCCCGTTCCATAAAATAAATATATCATCTAAGAAACGTAATTAAGTTTTGCAATGAGTAAAAAATGGAGAATTAAAAATAAATTTCTTTTCCCATACACACATTACTATATTTGCGTAGAGGCCTCCGCAAGGAGATCCCATAGCTACCCCTTCATTTTGTAAATAGATGTTATTATTGAAAAATATTATTTTTTTTTTAAAATAATATCAATTAACTGGTCAAATAAATTAATACTATCTTGAATTAAACCCTTTTCCATCAAATATAAATTTACCCATTCCATTCCTAGTTGATGTGGGATAACGGAATATAAGTCTTTGACGTCAATAGTTAAAAAAATATCATTTTCATTACATGTTACAGTACCCATTGTAGACAAAAAGTTCCAAGAATCTTTTAATAAATAATTTTCTGCTTGTATATATGATTTTAATTTGTTGTCAATAAATTTTGCTATGGGATTGGTAATAGAACCCTGTGCGTCCACAATGGGTCTGAACGGAGGTATATTTATGTCTTTGTGAATTTTAGGGACTCCAAACATAGTGGGAGTCCTTGGATCACTGACATTCATATAATTAAATTTGTCAATATTAATATCCCCTTCAATAAATAAGTCATGAAGTATCCCTCTAATGCGTCTATAAGCTCCATTTAATTCATTAATGGAACTCCTTTTATATGTATTACTATTTAGAATAGCTTCTATTTTAATATTATAGTCTTGAGTGTTGAATATAGTCATACCCCCACCTTTGTCTGGTTTTATAAGTCTAACACTTTTTGTTTCCATTAGTGTCTTTAACATATCATTCTCCTCTTTAGTTAAGTTGTATTTCTTATTTCTGGTTCCTGAAGATTCAAGTGCACGGAAATCCAGTTCACACAATTTTTTGAAAATTTCCAAAGTTGGATGCAATGGAGGATTGTATGAACTGGAAATATAGAACGGTTTAATTACCTGCTCTGTATTTTGAAACAACAAGCTTAAATTCAATTTACGAACAAAAACTTTAAGATCAATTATTGAATGCACAATACTCATATTTTTGTTGGGAATGAATGTTTGTCCTCGTGACAACAAGTCACAGATGCAATTGTCAAAAACTTAATCAGAATAATTATATACAGTAAAGTCTTTGGTATTGTTTGTATAAATGACAGGGCAACTAGGTGCAGATGTTACATACACTAGTTGCCTCTCCAATGGCCTCTGTTGTAATTGTTCCTTCCCCTCGAGAAAGTCCCCCGAGTGTAAAATTGATTCTGTGACCCCCAATTTCTCCTTTGATTTTGTTGCTGCACTGCTTGCTGATGTTGTTGTAAGCTTTCCGACATCCGAAGGGGAGGAAAATAATCTGCTTCTAAAAAATCATTTTCTTCACTTTCAACGTGTTCAATACTCGTGTTAGGATTATTATTTGTCTCATTTCTGACGTCATGGGATATAGTTTTAAAATCCCATTGTTGAGATATGGGGGGTGGGGGGTAAGCAATGCCCTGTCCTTAGGCATTAATGTCTCTCTCTAGTTTTTTAAGCTTCCTGTCTTTAATCAACTTCATCTTTTCATCAATAGATTTAAAAATACGTTGATAGTCAAAATCATTGTTAGAAAAAGCCAAGTCATTTTTTACTGCTGAGTCAAGTGCATTAGCTTTCTTGGATAAAGAATCAATTGTCTTCTTATTGTCACAGATGACTAAATTTATGTAATCTATACCAAACTTGTCAAAAAGTTTAATTAAGTCAGTATGCAAGGTTGAATTAGCTGTGAGACCAGTAGGGAATCGCCATACACGTAAACCCTTTGGAACTATATTGTTCTTTATACATTCCGAAAAATAATTGTTGTCCATTTGTAATTTCTTTATTTTTAACAAAACATGATCTAATTCAGTCAATTTGTCATGATAAGTTTTAGGCATACCTGAAGTGAGGTTTGTTGTAGGTAAAAAAACACTGTCGCTGTTTAACCAGGAAGAAAAATCATTTCTCAATGTACCAGTTACAGCTGTTCTAGATGGCCGTTCATCCGTGCCTGTATCCGTTCGATCCAAAGGCATCACAGCTGAAGTAGAAGCCCTAACATCAGGTTCCCCAGTATTTGACCCGTTTATATCCACAAACGGGTTAGAATGGAGTGAGAGATTAGAACATTGCAACAAATTGCGTTGTTCTAACCGGTCAAGTCTATCAGTTAGTTTTTGAATTAGTTGCGTTAGGTTACCAAGCATGTTGTCTGATCCAGTTTCGGACTCCGTCTCAGCCACATCCATGGAGTAAGATACCAAGACAATAAGAGCACGAACAAAACCAAAAACCAAATAAACAAGAAGAGCACAGACTGGCTGACGAATGAATCACTTTACTTCGAATAAATATATAAAATAGCACAAGCACAAGCTGATATCCAAACAGTAAGGAAAGTGATTTCGTTTGGCAGTTGCCAAACTTTTTCAAACAACCAAAAACATCACTTCCTGTTGCTTAAATACTACAATTTAGTGATGTAATAATTGCTGGAACTGCGGAACCTTAAAGATACAGTATTTCCTAAATAATTTAGCAATAACAAGTAACCGTAACATTTATGAGTAAACTGTTACAATCAATCAGCACGTGAAACATGATAGTTTCAACAAATACATTCAAGACATTCATAAACATAATAAAATAACCCATTAAAAGCTCTTGTGTGCATTTGATTACCTTTGTGTGTAAAATAATATTATATAAGACTTTTTTTGAAATGACATTAACTTACTGTGATAAATAACCTACAAAAACACTCGATGCCTAAACATTCTCCATTACACTCACATCTAAATCGGACCTGTTGTCAACAAATAAATAACGTCCACGCTACATGGTTAGCTCTATTTTTTACAATGACTTTAAAATAAGAATCCTTATAAAAGTCTCAACCCAAGAAAGATGGCAATTCCAAAATAAAAATAATGTAACCAGTTGGTGCCAACCTTGTGAATGAACCAATAAGAATGTGAGTATATGTATGTATATATATATATAAAATACGTAAAACTAGATGTACTTAAAGGGGGTATATGTTGAAAAAAAATATATATTTTCTTTATGTTAGTCAACTGAATGAACAACCAAACGAAGGTGTTGTAATTGAGTACTATAAATAATGTGTGTTATTAATTAATGAACTAACGTAACAAGGTTCTAAAAGTAATTGCTGTTAATGAAATATACGATGAATGGTTTTGTTAATGTTAAAAACTAATTAATAACATTTTGTGATGTCTTCAATAAATAATAAATTAATACCGCAAAATGTAATTATAAAAAGTAATAATAATAATTTTAATATAAATATATGTATAAAATATAAATATATAAATATATGAATATATATATATATATATATATATATATATATATATATATATATATGTACAAATATATAAATATTAAAAAGAATCTAAAAAATGAATTAATTTTTATAATCTTTCAGGTACTAAAAATGTATTTGAATATATGAAAATATATGAAATGTATGTATATATCCAAAAGGATAACCTGTAAATAATTATCTAGTAAGACTTTTTAATTTTAAAATACTAGCAATAGAAATGGTATTGTTCAATCCTGGCCAATTATGTGCGTTAAGTTTTATTTGCCATTGTAATTCTAGTTTTCCCAATAATGGTGGCCATGCGCCACCCCTGGCATCCAAATTTAGAACATCTAGAGCAACAAATTTAAAAGAATGGGATGCATAAGTAATAACATGTCTAGCTAGGGCATTCATTTTGTTACAGTCACATATAGCTCTAATATGTTCTCCCATGCGATCCTTCAATTTTCTTTCCATTTTACCTACATAAAACGCTGTGCATGTACAACATAAGGCACAATATACTATCTTTTCACTAGTACAACAAACTTTTTCCTTTAACCGAACATTTGTGCCATTAATTACTAATTCAGTGGTTTCAAATACATAACTACAATATTTACACCTGCCACATTTATACATTCTCCCTTGTTTTCTGTTATATATGTTTTCCATACATTTTTTCAAATTAGTACCTTTTTTATATACTATTGATGGATTATAATTAAAATACTGGTGTAAAAATGGATCAGCTATTAAAAGTTGCCAATTTTTTATGAGTATCTTGTTAATTGAGCCACTGTCAGAATTAAAGGTAGTAGTGAAACTTCTAGTGAAATTTTTTAATTCACTAGTAGTTAGAATGTTAGAAACATTATACTTGGAATAAACTAAATCAGAAGTATTCGATTGTGTATTAGTATCATCCATATTAACAACCTCTATGGAATCTGTAATTACATTATTCATCTGATTCAATAGGGGTTTGAAATGTGAATTATCACGTTTAGTTATTATTTCTACCATTACATCATTTATCAATCTATTAGGATACCCTCTGTTTTTGAACATTCCACATAAATTCAAACATTCAGATATAAAATCATCCCTGTTGCTAATCATTCTTGCTGCTCTGACGAACTGGCCTTTTAGAATTGCTCTTTTTTGAGCATAGGGATGGCAACTATCGAAATGCAAAAAACTACTGTTGTAAGTCTTTTTTCAAAATATTTTTGATATATATCTCTTATTATTATAATCTTTTTCTAATAAGACATCCAAATAAGCTATTTTATTTTTATTAAATAAACCTGTAAATTTTGAAAAGGATGTAGTTGAATTAATATAATTTAAAAATTCATCTATCCCTTCTTTATTCCCGTTCCATAAAATAAATATATCATCTAAGAAACGTAAGTAAGTTTTGCAATGAGTAAAAAATGGAGAATTAAAAATAAATTTCTTTTCCCATACACACATTACTATATTTGCGTAGAGGCCTCCGCAAGGAGATCCCATAGCTACCCCTTCATTTTGTAAATAGATGTTATTATTGAAAAATATAAAATTGTTTTTTTAAAATAATATCAATTAACTGGTCAAATAAATTAATACTATCTTGAATTAAACCCTTTTCCATCAAATATAAATTTACCCATTCCATTCCTAGTTGATGTGGGATAACGGAATATAAGTCTTTGACGTCAATACTTAAAAAAATATCATTTTCATTATATGTTACAGTACCCATTGTAGACAAAAAGTTCCAAGAATCTTTTAATAAATAATTTTCTGCTTGTATATATGATTTTAATTTGTTGTCAATAAATTTTGCTATGGGATTGGTAATAGAACCCTGTGCGTCCACAATGGGTCTGAACGGAGGTATATTTATGCCTTTGTGAATTTTAGGGACTCCAAACATAGTGGGAGTCCTTGGATCACTGACATTCATATAATTAAATTCGTCAATATTAATATCCCCTTCAATAAATAAGTCATGAAGTATCCCTCTAATGCATCTATAAGCTCCATTTAATTCATTAATGGAACTCCTTTTATATGTATTACTATTTAGAATAGCTTCTATTTTAATATTATAGTCTTGAGTGTTGAATATAGTCATACCCCCACCTTTGTCTGGTTTTATAAGTCTAACACTTTTTGTTTCCATTAGTGTCTTTAACATATCATTCTCCTCTTTAGTTAAGTTGTATTTCTTATTTCTGGTTCCTGAAGATTCAAGTGCACGAAAATCCAGTTCACACAATTTTTTTTAAATTTCCAAAGTTGGATGCAATGGAGGATTGTATGAACTGGAAATATAGAACGGTTTAATTACCTGTTCTGTATTTTGAAACAAGAAGCTTAAATTCAATTTACGAACAAAAACTTTAAGATCAATTATTGAATGCACAATACTCATGTTTTTGTTGGGAATGAATGTTTGTCCTCGTGACAACAAGTCACAGATGCAATTGTCAAAAACATAATCAGAATAATTATATACAGTAAAGTCTTTGGTATTGTTTGTATAAATGACAGGGCAACTAGGTGCAGATGTTACATACACTTAGTTGCCTCTCCAATGGCCTCTGTTGTAATTGTTCCTTCCCCTCGAGAAAGTCCCCCGAGTGTAAAATTGATTCTGTGACCCCCAATTTCTGCTTTGATTTTGTTGCTGCGCTGCTTGCTGATGTTGTTGTAAGCTTTCCGACATCCGAAGGGGAGAAAAATAATCTGCTTCTAAAAAATCATTTTCTTCACTTTCAACGTGTTCAATACTCGTGTTAGGATTATTATTTGTCTCATATCTGACGTCATGGGATATAGTTTTAAAATCCCATTGTTGAGATATGGGGGGTGGGGGGTAAGCAATGCCCTGTCCTTAGGCATTAATGTCTCTCTCTAGTTTTTTAAGCTTCCTGTCTTTAATCAACTTCATCTTTTCATCAATAGATTTAAAAATACGTTGATAGTCAAAATCATTGTTAGAAAAAGCCAAGTCATTTTTTACTGCTGAGTCAAGTGCATTAGCTTTCTTGGATAAAGAATCAATTGTCTTCTTATTGTCACAGATGACTAAATTTATGTAATCTATACCAAACTTGTCAAAAAGTTAAATTGAGTGAGTATGCAAGGTTGAATTAGCTGTGAGACCAGTAGGGAATCGCCATACACGTAAACCCTTTGGAACTATATTGTTCTTTATACATTCCGAAAAATAATTGTTGTCCATTTGTAATTTCTTTATTTTTAACAAAACATGATCTAATTCAGTCAATTTGTCATGATAAGTTTTAGGCATACCTGAAGTGAGGTTTGTTGTAGGTAAAAAAACACTGTCGCTGTTTAACCAGGAAGAAAAATCATTTCTCAATGTACCAGTTACAGCTGTTCTAGATGGCCGTTCATCTGTGCCTGTATCTGTTCGATCCAAAGACATCACAGCTGAAGTAGAAGCCCTAACATCAGGTTCCCCAGTATTTGACCCATTTATATCCACAAACAGGTTAGAATGGAGTGAGAGATTAGAACATTGCAACAAATTGCGTTGTTCTAACCGGTGAAGTCTATCAGTTAGTTTTTGAATTAGTTGCGTTAGGTTACCAAGCATGTTGTCTGATCCAGTTTCGGACTCCGTCTCAGCCACATCCATGGAGTAAGATACCAAGACAATAAGAGCACGAACGAAACCAAAAACCAAATAAACAAAAAGAGCACAGACTGGCTGACGAATGAATCACTTTACTTCGAATAAATAAATAAAATAGCACAAGCACAAGCTGATATCCAAACAGTAAGGTAAGCGATTTCATTTGGCAGTTGCCAAACTTTTTCAAACAACCAAAAACATCACTTCCTGTTGCTTAAATACTCCAATTTAGTGATGTAATAATTGCTGGAACTGCGGAACCTTAAAGATATAGTATTTCCTAAATAATGTAGCAATAACAAGTAACCGTAACATTTATGAGTAAACTGTTACAATCAATCAGCACATGCAACATGATAGTTTCAACAAATACATTCAAGACATTCATAAACATAGTAAAATAACCCATTAAAAGCTCTTGTGTGCATTTGATTACCTTTGTGTGTAAAATAATGTTATATAAGACTTTTTTTGAAATGACATTAACTTACTGTGATAAATAACCTACAAAAACACTTGATGCCTAAACATTCTCCATTACACTCACATCTAAATCGGACCTGTTGTCAACAAATAAATAACGTCCGCGCTACATGGTTAGCTCTATTTTTTACAATGACTTTAAAATAAGAATCCTTATAAAAGTCTCAACCCAAGTAAAGATGGCAATTCCAAAATAAGAATAATGTAACCAGTTGGTGCCAACCTTGTGAATGAACCAATAAAAATGTGAGTATATGTATGTATATATATAAAATATGTAAAACTAGATGTACCTAAAGGGGGTATATGTTGAAAAAATATATATATTTTCTTTATGTTAGTCAACTGAATGAACAACCAAACGAAGGTGTTGTAATTGAGTACTATAAATAATGTGTGTTATTAATTAATGAACTAGCGTAACAAGGTTCTAAAAGAAATTGCTGTTAATGAAATATACGATGAATGGTTTTGTTAATGTTAAAAACTAATTAATAACATTTTGTGATGTCTTCAATAAATAATAAATTAATACCGTAAAATGTAATTATAAAAAGTAATAATAATAATTTTAATATAAATATATGTATAAAATATAAGTATATACATATATGAATATATATATATATGAATATATATATATATATATATATATATATATATATATATATATATATATATATATCTATACAAATATATAAATATTAAAAACAATCTAAAAAATGAATTAATTTTTATAATCTTTCAGGTACTAAAAATGTATTTGAATATATGAAAATATATGAAATGTATGTATATATCCAAAAGGATAACCTGTAAATAATTATCTAGTAAGACTTTTTAATTTTAAAATACTAGCAATAGAAATGGTATTGTTCAATCCTGGCCAATTATGTAATTTAAGTTTTATTTGCCATTGTAATTCTAGTTTTTCCATTAATGGTGGCCATGACAAAAAGATTATAATTTATTTATTTATTTATTTTACATTTGTTGACCGGGCTAGTCTAGCTGGATATATGTCCATTTTCAGTAGAGGCCCGGGGAGAAAAGCTCCACAAAGTTAAGTACAGTAGAACAAGACAAAGACAAAGATAGGTACAGCATTATTAATGCTTAAGACAGGGCAATTGAAAAGAGGTAGTACATGAAAATATTCAACTACATACAAAATACACTAATCATATAAAGTGGAAAAATACACATTTTTTTTTTTTTTTTTTTGCAACACACAGTGAAATACATCCATGTTAATGGGAGGCATAGATTATAGGAAGTTTGGTGGAAGAAAAAGGTAAGGGAGGTGGAAAAAGAGTTAATCAGGGTTAGTGCAAGAGCAAAGCCAGTGTTTGTTGAGATACATCTTTAGCTGTGTTTTAAAAAGCAGAAGAGAGGGCAAAGAAAGGATTTCTGAGGGAAGTTTATTCCATATTTTGCCAATTGAGTTGGAAAAGAGACAGTCACCTGCAGAATTATTGGGTTTGGTTATATTTATCCATAGTTTGTTGGAAGAGCGTAAATGTTTCAGGTTATTGTATGGTGAGATGAGGCTAGAGAGTATAGGTGTTTTGGTTGGTTGGTATAGGATCTTTTGAGCTATTATGAGTTGTTGCAGTGTAAGTAGGTTCTGAAATTCAAGCCATCCAAGATTTTTTAGGTTCAGACAGTGGTGGGTTTTGTAAGGGGATCCTGTGGCAAATCGAGCAATATTATGGAAAGATGTTGCTAATTTATTGAGGTTGTTTTTGGAGCGATTAGTATATATGGGGGAAGCATATAGAAGGGTAGAAATCAGGTGTGATCTGGCTAAGGTGGTCCTTGTTTCAGGTGAAAGGAAGGGTTTTATTCTATAAAGCGATCCAATTTTTTTATTAACTAATTTTATTGTGTTATTGATGTGAATGTCAAAGGTGAGATTATTATCAATAGTAATACCTAATAGTTTGGTTGTTGAGTCAGAAGAGATGAGAGTGCTATCCATGGCAGAAATAGTGAAGTTTAGTGGGGTAGATCTGAGGGAAGGTGAGAATAATAGTAATTTGGTTTTCTTAGGATTAAGGAGTAGGCAGCGATTAGAGAACCATTGTTCAACAGCGGTAAAAGCTTTTTGAGTGATTGACTGTGGTTCAGTTTGTGACTTAGCAGTGCAGATAATAGTAGAATCGTCTGCATATTGTATGCAGGTTGTATGTGAGATAGCTACTTGGAGGTCATTAATAAAGATGGAAAATAGAAGAGGGCCTAAGATAGAGCCTTGAGGTACTCCTAGAGAGGTAGGGAGGAGGTTGGATAGTGCATTTTCCAAAGAACTGCTTGTTGGTGGTCTTCTAGGTAGGATGTAAACCATGTTAATGAAAGAGGATCAAGTGAGAGAGATTTTAGTATGTGCAGAAGAAGTTTGTGGTTTACCATGTCAAAAGCTTTGATAAGTCTATGAAGATAGAGGATGAAAGGTAATTATTGTTACGGTTGAAGTTAATGGAGTTGGTAAAGGAGAGAAGAGCAGTGGTAGTACTGTGGGAGGGTCTAAAACCATGCTGACAGTTTGCAAGTAGGTTGTTTTTCAGAAGGTGATTCAGTAGTTGCTTATGGATACATTTTTCCATGATTTTAGCTATTGGAGATAGGAGAGCTATAGGACGAAAGTTAGAGAAATCATTAGACTTACCACCTTTGTGAAGTGGGATGATGTGAGATATTTTCCAGATAGAGGGGAAAATACCTTCGATTAAGGATCTATTTATCAGAATAGAGATGGGGTAGGCAATAGCTTTGGCAGATATTTTCATGAATTCAGCAGGAAGCTTGTCTGCAGAAGGAGTAGATGGTTTTAGTTTTTGGAGCAATGATAAGATATAGGAGGTAGGTATGGGTTGAAGGTGAAAGGAAGGAGGGTGATTTAGGGAAGTGAGAGTAGCTTAGAGGTGTCAGGAGAGAGATGACTGGCTAGAGTTTGAATAGTATTAGTAAAGAATAAGTTAAAGTTGTTAGCTGTTTGTATGAGATTCTCTGGGTTGCAGTCCTGTGGGTTAGGTGTGATAGACTGGCCAGGGGATAAGAGATTATTGATGCTGGTCCAGAATTTTTTGGGTCCTTTTTGGTGGTTTGTTGTAATTGAAGGTAATAGTTCCTTTTGTCTAGAAGGGTAGCTTTTTTAGTTCTGTTTCTAAGTTCTTTGAAGCTTTGGTGGTCAGTTACATTTTAGTGGTAATAATAAGAGATATATATCAAAAATATTTCGAAAAAAGACTTACAGCAATAGTTTTTTGCATTTCGATAGTTGCCATCCCTATGCTCAAAAAAGAGCGGTTCTAAAAGGCCAGTTCATCAGAGCAGCAAGAATGATTAGCAACAGGGATGAATTTATATCTGAATGTTTGAATTTATGTGGAATGTTCAAAAACAGAGGGTATCCTAATAGATTGATAAATGATGTTATGGTAGAAATAATAACTAAACGCTATAATTCACATTTCAAACTCCTATTGAATCAGATGAATAATGTAATTACAGATTCCATAGAGGTTGTTAATATGGATTATACTAATACACAATCGAATACTACTGATTTAGTTTATTCCAAGTATAATGTTTCTAACATTCAAACTACTAGTGAATTAAAAAATTTCACTAGAAGTTTCACTACTACCTTTAATTCTGACAGTGGCTCAATAACAAGATACTCATAAAACATTGGCAGCTTTTAATAGCTGATTCATTTTTACACCAGTATTTTAATTATAATCCATCAATAGTATATAAAAAAGGTACTAATTTGAAAAAATGTATGGAAAACATATATAACAGAAAACAAGGGAGAATGTATAAATGTGGCAGGTGTAAATATTGTAGTTATGTGTTTGAAACCACTGAACTAGTAATTAATGGCACAAATGTTCGGATAAAGGAAAAAGTTTGTAGTACTAGCGAAAAGATAGTATATTGTGCCTTATGTTGTACATGCACAGCGTTTTATGTAGGTAAAACGGAAAGGAAATTGAAGGATCGCATGGGAGAACATATTAGAGCTATACGTGACTGTAACAAAATGAATGCCCTAGCTAGACATGTTATCACTTATGCATCCCATTCTTTTAAATTTGTTGCTCTAGATGTTCTAAATTTGGATGCCAGGGGTGGCGCATGGCCACCATTATTGGAAAAACTAGAATTACAATGGCAAATAAAACTTAACGCACATAATTGGCCAGGATTGAACAATACCATTTCTATTGCTAGTATTTTAAAATTAAAAAGTCTTACTAGATAATTATTTACAGGTTATCCTTTTGGATATATACATACATTTCATATATTTTCATATATTCAAATACATTTTTAGTACCTGAAAGATTATAAAAATTAATTCATTTTTTAGATTGTTTTTAATATTTATATATTTGTACATATATATATATATATATATATATATATATATATATATATATATATTCATATATTTATATATTTATATTTTATACATATATTTATATTAAAATTATTATTATTACTTTTTATAATTACATTTTACGGTATTAATTTATTATTTATTGAAGACATCACAAAATGTTATTAATTAGTTTTTAACATTAACAAAACCATTCATCGTATATTTTAACAGCAATTTCTTTTAGAACCTTGTTACGTTAGTTCATTAATTAATAACACACATTATTTATAGTACTCAATTACAACACCTTCATTTGGTTGTTCATTCAGTTGACTAACATAAAGAAAATATATATATTTTTTTCAACATATACACCCTTTAGGTACATCTAGTTTTACGTATTTTATATATATACATACATATACTCACATTCTTATTGGTTCATTCACAAGGTTGGCACCAACTGCTTACATTATTCTTATTTTGGAATTGCCATCTTTACTTGGGTCGAGACTGTTATAAGGATTCTTATTTTAAAGTCATTGTAAAAAATAGAGCTAATCATGTAGTGCGGACGTTATTTATTTGTTGACAACAGGTCCAATTTAGATGTGCGTGTAATGGAGAATGTTTAGGCATCGAGTGTTTTTGTAGGTTATTTATCACAGTAAGTTAATGTAATTTCAAAAAAAGTCTTATATAATATTATTTTACACACAAAGGTAATCAAATGCACACAAGAGCTTTTAATTGGTTATTTTATTATGTTGATGAATGTCTTGAATGTATTTGTTGAAACGATCATGTTTCACGTGCTGATTGATTGTAACAGTTTATTCATAAATGTTACGGTTACTTGTTATTGCTACATTATTTAGGAAATACTGTATCTTTAAGGTTCCGCAGTTCCAGCAATTATTACATCACTAAATTGGAGTATTTAAGCAACAGGAAGTGATGTTTTTGGTTGTTTGAAAAAGTTTGGCAACTGCCAAACGAAAGCGCTTATCTTACTGTTTGTATATCAGCTTGTGCTTGTGCTATTTTATTTATTTATTCGAAGTAAAGTGATTCATTCTTCAGCCAATCTGTGCTCTTCACATTTATTTGTTTTTTGGCTTCGTTTGTGCTCTTACTGTCTTGGTATCTTACTCCATGGATGTGGCTGAGACGGAGTCCGAAACTGGATCAGACAACATGCTTGGTAACCTAACGCAACTAATTCAAAAACTAACTGATAGACTTGACCGGTTAGAACAACGCAATTTGTCGCAATGTTCTAATCTCTCACTCCATTCTAACCCATTTGTGGATATAAACGGGTCAAATACTGGGGAAGCTGATGTTAGGGTTTCTACTTCAGCTGTGATGCCTTTGGATCGAACGGATACAGGCACGGATGAACGGCCATCTAGAACAGCTGTAACTGGTACATTGAGAAATGATTTTTCTTCCTGGTTAAACAGAGACAGTATTTTTTTACCTACAACAAACCTCACTTCAGGTATGCCTAAAACTTATCATGACAAATTGACTGAATTAGATCATGTTTTGTTAAAAATAAAGAAATTACAAATGGACAACAATTATTTTTCGGAATGTATAAAGAACAATATAGTTCCAAAGGGTTTACGTGTATGGCGATTCCCTACTGGTCTCACAGCTAATTCAACCTTGCATACTGACTTAATTAAACTTTTTGACAAGTTTGGTATAGATTACATGAATTTAGTCATCTGTGACAATAAGAAGACAATTGATTCTTTATCCAAGAAAGCTAATGCACTTGACTCAGCAGTAAAAAATGACTTGGCTTTTTCTAACAATGATTTTGACTATCAACGTATTTTTAAATCTATTGATGAAAAGATGAAGTTGATTAAAGACAGGAAGCTTAAAAAACTAGAGAGAGAGACATTAATGCCTATGGACAGGGCATTGCTTACCCCCCACCCCCCATATCTCAACAATGGGATTTTAAAACTATATCCCATGACGTCAGAAATGAGACAAATAATAATCCTAACACGAGTATTGAACATGTTGAAATTGAAGAAAATGATTTTTTAGAAGCAGATTATTTTCCTCCCCTTCGGAGGTCGGAAAGGTTACAACAACATCAGCAAGCAGCGCAGCAGCAAAATCAAAGGAGAAATTGGGGGTCACAGAATCAATTTTACACTCGGGGGACTTTCTCGAGGGGAAGGAATAATTACAACAGTGGCCATTGGAGAGGCAACTAGTGTATGTAACATCTGCACCTAGTTGCCCTGTCATTTATACAAACAATACCAAAGACTTTACTGTATATAATTATTCTGATTATGTTTTTGACAATTGCATCTGTGACTTGTTGTCACGAGGACAAACATTCATTCCCAACAAAAATATGAGTATTGTGCATTCAATAATTGATCTTAAAGTTTTTGTTCGTAAATTGAATTTAAGCTTCTTGTTTCAAAATACAGAACAGGTAATTAAACCGTTCTATATTTCCAGTTCATAGAATCCTCCATTGCATCCAACTTTGGAAATTTTCAAAAAATTGTGTGAACTGGATTTTCGTGCACTTGAATCTTCAGGAAGCAAAAATAAGAAATACAACTTAACTAAAGAGGAGAATGATATGTTATAGACACTAATGGAAACAAAAAGTGTTAGACTTATAAAACCAGACAAAGGTGGGGGTATGACTATATTCAACACTCAAGACTATAATATTAAAATAGAAGCTATTCTAAATAGTAATACATATAAAAAGGAGCTCCATTAATGAATTAAATGGAGCTTATAGACACATTAGAGGGATACTTCATGACTTATTTACTGAAGGGGATATTAATATTGACAAATTTAATTATATGAATGTCAGTGATCCAAGGACTCCCACTATGTTTGGAGTCCCTAAAATTCACAAAGACATAAAAATACCTCAGTTCAGACCCATTGTGGACGCACAGGGTTCTATTACCAATCCCATAGCAAAATTTATTGACAACAAATTAAAATCATATATACAAGCAGAAAATTATTTATTAAAAGATTCTTGGAACTTTTTGTCTACAATGGGTACTGTAACATATAATGAAAATGATATTTTTTTAACTATTGACGTCAAAGACTTATATTCCGTTATCCCACATCAACTAGGAATGGAATGGGTAAATTTATATTTGATGGAAAAGGGTTTAATTCAAGATAGTATTAAATTATTTGACCAGTTAATTGATATTATTTTAAAAAACAATTTTATATTTTTCAATAATAACATCTATTTACAAAATGAAGGGGTAGCTATGGGATCTCCTTGCGGAGGCCTCTACGCAAATATAGTAATGTGTGTATGGGAAAAGAAATTTATTTTTAATTCTCCATTTTTTACTCATTGCAAAACTTACTTACGTTTCTTAGATGATATATTTATTTTATGGAACGGGAATAAAGAAGGGATAGATGAATTTTTAAATTATATTAATTCAACTACATCCTTTTTAAAATTTACAGGTTTATTTAATAAAAATACAATAGCTTATTTGGATGTCTTATTAGAAAAAGATTATAATAATAAGAGATATATATCAAAAATATTTCGAAAAAAGACTTACATCAATAGTTTTTTGCATTTCGATAGTTGCCATCCCTATGCTCAAAAAAGAGCGGTTCTAAAAGGCCAGTTCGCCAGAGCAGCAAGAATGATTAGCAACAGGGATGATTTTATATCTGAATGTTTGAATTTTTGTGGAATGTTCAAAAACAGAGGGTATCCTAATAGATTGATAAATGATGTTATGGTAGAAATAATAACTAAATGCGGTAATTCACATTTCAAACCCCTATTGAATCAGATGAATAATGTAATTACAGATTCCCTAGAGGTTGTTAATATGGATGATACTAATACACAATCGAATACTTCTGATTTAGTTTATTCCAAGTATAATGTTTCTAACATTCAAACTACTAGTGAATTAAAATATTTCACTAGAATTTTCACTACTACCTTTAATTCTGACAGTGGCTCAATTAACAAGATACTCATAAAAAATTGGCAACTTTTAATAGCTGATCCATTTTTACACCAGTATTTTCATTATAATCCATCAATAGTATATAAAAAAGGTACTAATTTGAAAAAAAATGTATGGAAAACATATATAACAGAAAACAAGGGAGAATGTATAAATGTGGCAGGTGTAAATATTGTAGTTATCTGTTTGAAACCACTGAACTAGTAATTAATGGCACAAATGTTCGGATAAAGGAAAAAGTTTGTTGTACTAGCGAAAAGATAGTATATTGTGCCTTATGTTGTACATGCACAGTGTTTTATGTAGGTAAAACGGAAAGGAAATTGAAGGATCGCATGGAAGAACATATTAGAGCTATACGTGACTGTAACAAAATGAATGCCCTAGCTAGACATGTTATCACTTATGCATCCCATTCTTTTAAATTTGTTGCTCTAGATGTTCTAAATTTTGATGCCAGTGGTGGCGCATGGCCACCATTATTGGAATACTAGAATTACAATGGCAAATAAAACTTAACGCACATAATTGGCCAGGATTGAACAATACCATTTTTATTGCTAGTATTTTAAAATTAAAAAGTCTTACTAGATAATTATTTACAGGTTATCCTTTTGGATATATACATACATTTCATATATTTTCATATATTCAAATACATTTTTAGTACCTGAAAGATTATAAAAATTAATTCATTTTTAGATTCTTTTTAATATTTATATATTTGTACATATATATATATATATATATATATATATATATATATATATATTCATATATTTATATATTTATATTTTATACATATATTTATATTAAAATTATTATTATTACTTTTTATAATTACATTTTACGGTATTAATTTATTATTTATTGAAGACATCAGAAAATGTTATTAATTAGTTTTTAACATTAACAAAACCATTCATTGTATATTTTATTAACAGAAATTTCTTTTAGAACCTTGTTACATTAGTTCATTAATTAATAACACACATTATTTATAGTACTCAATTACAGCACCTTCGTTTGGTTGTTCATTCAGTTGACTAACATAAAGAAAATATATATATTTTTTCAACATATACCCCCTTTAGGTACATCTAGTTTTACGTATTTTATATATATATATATATATATATATATATATATATACATACATATACTCACATTCTTATTGGTTCATTCACAAAGTTGGCACCAACTGGTTACATTATTCTTATTTTGGAATTGCCATCTTTACTTGGGTTGAGACTGTTATAAGGATTCTTATTTTAAAGTCATTGTAAAAAATAGAGCTAACCATGTAGCGCGGACGTTATTTATTTGTTGACAACAGGTCTGATTTAGATGTGTGTGTTATGGAGAATGTTCTGGCATCGAGTGTTTTTGTAGGTTATTTATCACAGTAAGTTGTCATTTCAGAAAAAGTCTTATATAATATTATTTTACACACAAAGGTAATCAAATGCACACAAGAGCTTTTAATGGGTTATTTTATTATGTTTATGAATGTCTTGAATGTATTTGTTGAAACGATCATGTTTCACGTGCTGATTGATTGTAACAGTTTATTCATAAATGTTACGGTTACTTGTTATTGCTACATTATTTAGAAAATACTGTATCTTTAAGGTTCCGCAGTTCCAGCAATTATTACATCACTAAATTGGAGTATTTAAGCAATAGGAAGTGATGTTTTTGGTTGTTTGAAAAAGTTTGGCAACTGCCAAACGAAAGCGCTTACCTTACTGTTTGGATATCAGCTTGTGCTTGTGCTATTTTATTTATTTAATCAAACCAATAATGCCTCTTGAAATATCTGATGCAGTCCATTTGGTGAATGTTGATGGCAGACTTTACATTCTTCAGTTCTTTCATTGCATACTTCCAGTTTTTGTTGTCAAGCCTGAATCAATGAGTTTCTACGCTTTAGTCAATGACAAGGTTAACAGGAATTATACATGTTTAATCTATTTATCATTTTTTCTCAATAAAAATGTATTATTAAAATAAGTTAACATTATACCTTACATGTATCACAGAAGTAGTATAAATAGAAAGCTGTCCTAAAAGTATTGCTTTGTAAGTCTACCCTTCCTCTTTTCCATTTCAGCAATATCTAACTTTAGATGATTGCTTGTTATGTTTTGGATTTCTCTTTCATTATCATTGTCATCTACTCTTATCAAATTTACTAACACCTTTTCAATTATTGTCAGTTCTATATTAATGCATCATAGCCTAGAAGCATTAATGAATTTTTAAACACTGATGCATTGGCAATGGAATTTCCAATAACATTTGCAACTTTGTTTTGATATGTATCAAATCTTGGTAAGACCATACATATGATTCCAGTTTCCATAATCTCTTGTGTCGCAACCCAAATGTAATGGATCTGGCAAATGGAACATTATTTTCAACTTTGACAGAATTCAAAAGAAATTAAAGCAAACTCATCCAGGTTAGTATCATAGCTTTTCTGAATTTACTTGTGTAATTTGACAACTTGCATACATATCCCAACTTTTTCTAGATCTGGGACAAAATCTAAGTATGATTTTTTCCAATTGCTCCTATTGCAATCTTAGCAGGAGTGACTTTCCATAGCCAAGGGAGTTATGAAAGAAATGTGTCCCTGAGAGACTGTTTTAAAAAGTTTTATTTCTTATCTAATATGACATCTATCTTTCAATTAATCTTTTATTTCTGTTCTGCGAACATTCATATGTTGTGAACCCTAGGAGTACCAGGTAAGAAGAATCCCAGATGACAGTAATAACAATAACTGATAAATTCTCAGTATGAATTACTCCAAGTAATTCAGTGATTTGTGAGCCACAGTTTGTGTATTGCAGAGATTGGAACTCCATGCAGAATTAAGGCATTTGTTCTTACATGTTGCAGTGTTTGCTTTGGTGATGGGTCAAAGAAAGGCTTAACATGTTACACATTTAGCTTCTAAAAAGCTATGATGTAAAGGATCATTAGGGCTTAATCTACAGTGCGTCATAAATTGTTCCCAGAAAGTCATTAGTTCAACATTGTAGGTAGTATAGACTTGTCTAATCTAAGTGTTAAATTTCAACACATGGGTACTGCAATAGTTATTCCATCTAAAGGATGGTACGATTTCACTTAGAATTACGTACTTTATTTACAACACTTCTAGTATTAAGTTTTTCAAGTGATTAAGAAGAGTTATTCTTAAACCATTAGTACCAGAATACAGGACAATGTGAGTGTAAGTAGATTCATTTTTGAAAAGCTTTTTAGTTACTCTAGGATATCACCTATTCAGAGTCCTGGCAATGAAGACACAGTGACCCTAAACTTAACGTAGTCGCTAGGATTCTTTGATGTGCTTGAACGCAGAATCTGAAAGCATGACAACATTTTCAACTACAGATCATTTGTGATCCACTGAAATTAAGTCCTGAGTTTCCACAAAGTCCTTTATTTTATTGTGATTGTCAGATGATATAGAATAGTCTTTAATTGTTTGTTCAACTGTTAAAGAATTTAAAAGTTCTTGGGGTAGGTTGACTTTTCTTTCTAATGTCCTTTTTTTAACTTTCTTATCATGAAAGTCATCAGTAGTGAATCTCTTTCTTCTGTTAAGTTTTTAGCTATTACTTTGGAGTATGTAACCTTAGAAACAGGACTAGAAGGCACAATATTAGTGCCATATTCCCTCAATTATTTATCCAGCCATTATCAATGACAATACCATTATCACAGACTGTAGACATATTAGAAAATCAAGGGTTTGATAGTATTATATTTCACTTGATTAGCATTGATGACTTTGGGATATAATAAAGAGGGGGTTTTAGGAGTTACATCTAAAGTAACGTCTTAATGAGCAGTAGCTGCTACAAAGCATATGTGAGTAGAATAAATCATGATCTGAGAGGTAACAAGAGAAGAGTTAAGGTGAAGTATGTGAAATGGAATCACTATTACATTCTGCTTCCACATCATTAGTCAAGGATGATGCAGCAGTTTGATCAACATGTGAGATAAGATCCTAATGCTGTATACCAGATTTTACAATTTTCTTTCTAACACTTTTAGTACTAATAAATGTCTTCCTTTTCTGGAACAACCTGACTAGTATTACTTGGCCATCTAATCAATAATGTGGATACTTCATTAGAAGATGTTAATTAGGTTTAGGGGGCTAAATCTTAACTTCTGCTAATTGCTTGCCATTCATTTTATTTAGAGCTCAGACCCAATTTCTTACTGGATTTGGCTTGATATACTTAAGGAGGTATATTTACATCCCTGACAGATTGTAAAGATATAGGGTTAGAAACCAATTTACAGGTATTGGTAGTATTTTATGACAATACTAGAGTTTCCTCTGTCCAAGAATGTATAAACAAAGTTACAATTTGAAACAATGTGGCATAATTACAGTTACGGCTATTCTCTAAATGAGATTTCTTACTTTCTAAGATGCCACAAAGTAGCCCCAGTTTTGTCCAATTATGATATTTAGAAATGTGATTATCATCACATGCTTTAATAAAAACCTTGCAAGTTGAACATTGATCCAGAAATGTATAGTTAAGATCTTACAAGGCATAACTGCAGAGTTGTTTCATAGTGTAGCAAACTTTAAAGTAATAACTATACTAGCTAAGCCAAAAAGGAAATGAGAGAAAAGGCAGTCTCTAGCATACCCTTAACAGACTTAGCCTTATCTCAACTGCTTCCCAGACATTGAGTGTTTACTGGTGTACAGCAGTATGTAAAGGATATCTAAATAACAGGTTTGGAAAAAAGACTGCCCCCAAGAAATAACATCTCTAAGTAGTCCTCAGACTGCAATACAATAGAAGTGCATATTAAAAACATATAGTTAAGATTTATGCAGTAACAAAAAAGATCAGTTAATTACATAAGGCAGGACTCACTGCCCCACTGTCCAACACACAAAGATGCCAGACATTGTTTGCTCAATCACCTCCACTTATGGAGAAGATTTTGTATATAAGAGTAGGGCAAGAAAAACATACTATAAACACACACTCCCCCAGCAAATCAGAAAGCATAAAATAAAGCTTCCTGAATCCGTAAAAGGATAGCCAGGAAACAAGAGAACGAGAAGAATAAAACGCATGTATTACGACCTGCTATTGCTACAACTGCTGCCACAACTTTAGGGAGAAAAAGCAAAATCTTTCTGTAAAGCAGATATCTTCTACAAGATGAAGCCAGGAAGAACCTATCATATACACACCCTGAACAGCAAAGATCAAAAAATTAAAGCAAAGCCTCCTATGTCCTTAAAAGGACAGTCAGAAAACAAGAGAAAAGTTAAATTAAAACTCAAATATTAAGAACAGTTACTGCCACAGCTGCTGCTACAACTTTAGGGAGAAAAAATGATCTCAGCATAAAGTTTCCCATCTGTTAATGTTTTCTTTTTAATGTGGACAAAATCTTGACAGAAAGAGGATTCTGCTGCACAACTACCTGCCTGAAGCGATACTTCTACCAGACTTATTTACCCTTAAGAAAAATTTTATGTTTAACTTCATTAAGATACATCTCCTATAATGCCATAATATGAGGGGACTATTTCAGGCAATACAAAGGATAATTGTAATTGCCTTTCTCTCAGTTCCTGTTATAAATAGCCTTATTTCTGACATGGCTTCAAACTATGAAGCCCATTTCTGTTTTTCCAAAACTGATGTGTCCATGCATACTGTTTGTGTTAGAGTGGGCATGAAAAGAAACCACTACATTATTTGTGTTTAAATGACACACTTTGCAAACTATGAACAAGATATACCTTACTGACTTATATACAACACTAAATCTATGTTTATTCTGTCCATTTATACCCAGAACTGATGTCTCACACCAGGAATAATCACCTTTACTGGGCACAGACACAGCTCTCGGTCATTACTGTTATTCACTAATATGTTATATCTGATGTTTCAGCATTCCCCATCCCCCAGCTCCCACTCACCCCTCCTCTTTAATCTTGTCATTGAAATGCAGGTCTGAATACAGATCATTAGACTTCTCACTCTGAACTGTAAAATTCTACACTCTCAGAAACAACCTGTGCAGCTTTTGTGAATATACTGAAGTACACTTGTTGTCAAGGTAACAGCAAAAGATGATAATTCAGTTTCACAGTTACATGATGAACCATGCTGTAAAGTTTACCTGATTCTAAGAGTTAAAACAATTGATTATTTATTCATGGTAAAAAAAAAAAAGCATCATTACTTCATCACTGAAAAACAAAACAAATATTCACTCATTTTGTATCAACAGTGATATGTGTTTCTAATAAAATTTTGGGGTTATAATTCAGATTGCCATAATTAATTTTCCTGTGAACCTTGACATTGGAGACTCTTAGACTCTGAAAATGCAATTGAACATTTGATTGCAGTTAGGGCAAGAGAGACAATCAAGACTAGTGCTAACTTAAACCATTACTGCCTTTACTGTTTTAACATTCATGAGTAGGAGCCCTGTACGAGTAGCTCAGATCATCTCATGGGCCTAGCTGCTAGCTCCCATGTATTGTACTGGGCATGAGCATGTCATCTGGCTTTTCCATGTTAGTGTTTTTTTTAATTTAATCTATAATAAAGGAGCAACTCATTTAGTATATTTTCTCCAGCTTTAGCTCATGTACTTTCCAAATGAAGGTACTGCTTTACTCTAGCAAGCACTGCTGCAGAATGTCAAAAATCATTTCACAAACTAAATACAAGGGCAACCTTATTGGCTGCCATGCACATGGTTATTTATTATATAATATTAAGTCATCCATGTTTCCCTGCTCAATACACAATAAACACACCAAATTTATATTGTGAACAACTTTATCGCCATCATCAAAAACATTGTCAGACGTATACGCCATCCATAACCATAGATACACAAAGGATACATCAGGTATTACAACCATTAAAATGGTGGGTGCTTTCTCATTCTGCTCACTTGATCAACCTTAATAACTGTGCAGTTCTAATGATATTGTCATACAATGCTCAATTCTGCTTCCCCTTGACCCAGGAAATGAAAAGGGGGGCATTTCCCGAAAGGGAACATTTTCCCCAAACTCTACCTACAAATACCTAAATCTTACAGTGTGTTTAGGTCGACTTCACAATCACCTTTGTCAAGAGAGTGAAAATTGTAACTACTGTCTCTTTAAAACTAACTCCCTCCACCCCCCCTCCCTTATCTAGCATTAGATCTTATCCTGCCATTACCCTTTCTATCTCCCACTTCCTACTCAGTAGCCCTGTTTCCTAATTTATTAATCTCTGGCTATCTGACCTAATAACATCCTTTCACCTTCCTGTTCTCATAACTATTTACCTCCCCCAGGCAGATGCTCATGAACAAAATCATCTACCTGGGCACTCACATGAATTTCCTAGTGAAACTCATTCAGAAACCCCTTATTTCTTGGAATATCTGAAAAGTTAATGGCACCAAACAGCTCTTTAGTGATGCCAACATTTCTGAAACATATTCATTTTTCCTTAAAGGTCACTCAGCCTTAACTTTCAATAAGTAAAAGGGTATCAGGTACATAACTGTGCAGTACACATAATCATCAATCTGACTAGATTGTACCGTCCCACAAGTACAACCTAATATTATTCTGTCTTACCCTGCTTTCTTGTATTCCCTTCCCCTGACACCCATGTTAGTAATAACCAGGTCAAGAATGTTGCTACCTCTAGTGGGGGTAAGAATGAACTAGTCCAGGGCATTGGAATTAATGAATTCCAGAAAGTGTTGGTACATGAGTAGTTTTCCCAGTTAATGGAGGGGTAGGTTAAGTTGCCCAGTATGAGAGTGTTAGGTTGGATCCTAATATTCTCCAGGGTGCTTAGGAACTTGTAATGTGAGTCTTGGGATATGGTTGGGGACCTATAGGAGGCTACAGCCTGAATCACTGTCTTACCCAGTGTTAGCTGCACCTGAAGTATCTCAGATGCGTTATGTTGGGCTTCCAGTCTGGAGGTGTGTGCATCCTTTATGAATATGTAAACACCACCACCTTTGGAGCTTTGGTCCAAGTTCTGGGGCCGAAAGGTGTGGAATGAGTTATAGCCTGGTATTGCAGGGGTGCTTTGTGCTGCCTTGAACCAGGTCTCTGTTACAGCACAAATATCGATGTTCTCCATTTTAAGGAGTGCTTCAAGCGAGTGCATTTTGAGATTTAGACTTCTAGCATTGAGCAGCATGACCCTCAGATTGCATTTGTTTGTAGCTGCTATGGTGGTAATTTGGTCTTTGGAACACCACCTAAAAAGGCACTATTGGGGTGGCAAGAGCCTTGACCAGTATCCCGAAGCCCAGGGGTGACAGATGCAGGCCACCTCTGCAAAGCATCCAGTTCTGTCAGTCATGTCATCCCAGGCAGACATACACAGGATCCCCTTAGAATAACACCAGAAATGTTGCCAATTATTGAAATCAATAATTTTCTGTTTGTACTGTGGTATCATTCTGGGTGATGGAAGGATGCTGTTCTGGGATAGGGTCATACCCACCTTGGCTACATAATCCAACAGCTCTTCCATGTCTCTTTTCATGTAGTCCAGGGAGGTACTTCTTAGGTAATTCACACCCACATGTACAGTGACAGAGTTATATTTATACCTGTTGTTGAAGGAACTGACTGCATGCATTATGTGGTGAATCCTGGCACCTGACAGGCACCTGACTGTTATTTTCTCCTTATTCAACCTAGTGAGTGGGACATCCATGTGCCTCACTATCGAGTCACCTATGACTAATGTGTTGGGAATGCTGTTTTGCCTTAGGGGCTTTGGCTGAGTGGCACACTATTTGGGAGAGATATGTGACTCATGATTAGTGTTGTGTTGTGGTGGTCAAGTGCATTTCTGCCTTGGAGGTCTTTGCTGTTTGGTAGATTTTTATTGAGAGCCTCAGCGAAGGTGTGTTTGTGATTTGTGTTTTTATATGAAGACAGTGCTGGTGTGTGTTCTGGAGGGCTATGTGCTCCATGTGGTGTGGTGCAAGTGTTGACTTTCTACTCTTGACCAGCTATTCCGGTCTTGGCTGGAGAATGCATGGCTTCCAATTTGGATATACAAGTGCATCTCTCGCAAGTCTGAGTGTTGAGAGGTATGAGGAGAGGGTTGGCAGTGTACATGAGGCAGTTGCTACATTGCCACAAGATGCCCAAGTTCACCAGGTTAATAGGAGAAAGCACAGGGAACTGACCTTTAGACATGCCTGGAGGAGTGGGCATTAATAATAAGTACTGGAGCTGTTTCCTTGTAGAACGTTTAGTGCTGGTAGCACTTGTGTGCTACAATAATTGATACAAGAAGTCTGGTAGAGTGCTAAATTAATAAGCTAGTAAAAGTGCAGGAGAGGAGAGAACTAGCAGATCTAAGGGAAAAATTGAAGAGCAGACTTTGGCACTGCTCAGAAGCTTACAAACAGTCCTGGATACAGCAAATCTGTATCTGAACTAGACTACTTACAGGAAAGGCGGGAAAAGTGCAAATGTGGACTTTTAAACCAGAAAGTTGAAAGAAATGGAAAAACTGCCAAAACGGCCAATACACTACTATTTCTGGGCCAGAAACCACTCCTCTTGTGGTAGATAGTCTACCTAGTGCTTACCACTTCTGCTAACAAGCTAGAAGGCTTCCCTTCAACACAGAAAGGCTTGGGGTCTCAGAAGCTTACAAACAGGCCTGGATACAGCAAATCTATATCTGGACTAGACTAGTAACAGGAAAGGTGTGAAGCAAGTGCAGATGTGGGCTTTTAAACCAGAAAGTTGAAAATGATGGAAAAACTGCACAAACGGCCAATAAGTTACTATTTCTGGGCCAGAAACCACTCCTCTTGTGATAGATAGGCTACCTAGTGCTTACCACTCTCACTGATAAGCTAGAAGGCTTTCCTCCAACACAGAAAGGCTTGGAGGGCTCAGTAGCTTACTAACAGTCCTGGATACAGCAAATCTGTACCTGGAGTAGACTAGTTACAGAAAAGGTGGGAAACAAGTGCAAACGTGGGCTTTTAAACCAGAAAGTTGTAAGAGATGGAAAAACTGCCCAAACAGCCAATAAACTACAATTTCTGGACCAGAAACCACTTCTTTTGTGGTAGATAGGCTACCTAGTGCTTACCACTCCCACTGATAAGCTGGAAGGCTTCCCTCCAACACAACAAGGCTTGGGGGGGGGCTCAGAAGCTTACCAACAGTCCTGGATACAGCAAATCTGTATCTGGACTAGACTAGTCCCATGAATCAATCCCATGAATCAATCAGTCATTCAAACTGCTCAATGTGTAGACACACTTGAGTTTCATATATATCAGGTGCTATATTACCCATCATGCTGAATGGAAAAACATGTATTATTTTAAGTAAGCAAATAAGAAACAAAACTACTTAGTTTCATGCAAGACAACATTTCCCAAATAACTTAAGCCACTATAACTCATTTACCAACTTCCATAGATTCATAGGTGATTATTAGGCTAACACCACAAGAGCCATTACAAGCCTAGCCAATAATGTCCAGGATATGACAATATGATTTCTTAATTCATCAGATATTGGAGGGGGTAATATCAGGGTTTTTGTGTGTTCGAGACCTGAGTTATTTTACAGACTGTCTCTGCCCGTAAAGCACATGGGCAGTACCCCAGGAGTGAATTTATGGCTCTCCATCCATTTATCTGAATTTTTTTTGAAGAGAATGAGGGATGGTCTATGTTTTACGAAGATGGGATGTTTATTCCATAGAGGCAGCCTTTGGGATACAAATCTGTCTCTGCAGCAGGTTCTGTTAGAGTCACAAACAAGGTTCAGGTCAATGGAATGTGTAACCCTTGTATAATTTCTTTTTGCAAATATATAACATTTTCATCAGGGCTGGATCAGAGTATGCCTTACATATCAGGCATAAGTCCCTTCTCAATAAATGATATGAGACAGAGTAAAGGGATAGGTATTTCAGTCGGTCTACACAAGATATATGTCTTATGGTTTGTATTCTTTTAGTGAGAAACCTCTGGGGCTGCTTGTAATTGCCTGGTTAGGTACATGCAGAAGGGAGCATTGTACTCAGTTATGGGTCTGATGAGGGCCGAGTACAATAGCATTATGACTTGCTTTGATTTTGTTGCTATACCTTTGCTTATAAGTTGGGCCACGCACAAGGATTTCCTAACTACCATAGCTAGTGTCAAAGTTTAGGTACCTATCTATCTGTATTCCTAGGTCCCTTACCACTGAGTCTACTTTTATGGAGGTGGTGATCATGATGTTTGGCCATCAAAATGATGTACAACACCTGCATGGTCTGCAGAATGACATCAAGCACTTGCATAGTGACATGGAGTACAGTGACAGAGAGCAGACAGTGTTTCTCAGGTCAGACGTCATTATTATAATTTGCAGGGATATCTAATTTGCCAAAGGGTATGATATATACATTGTTTTAACATTTAGTCTGAGACCATGGTTTTGGCACCAGTTGTTTGTCAGTGTTAGGCCTGTTTGTAGGATGGCAACATCATTTGAGAATTCAATGATTGCTCCCAGCTTACAGTCATCAGTGAACTTGGTGAGCCAGAGGACTCTAACATTAGCCTTCACTTCAGAGAAATATATATATCAGGTAGGAGGGGTTCCAACACTGAGCTTTGTGGGACACCATTAGTAACAGTTTTTTTATCGGACATGGATTCACCTATCTGGACAACATGTGTGCTGTCAGTGAGCCTGTTGGCTATATCTAACAATGTGGGAGTTTATGCCTAACTCAGTAAGTTTATCTATGATCCCCAAGTTGGGGATCGCATCAGAAACTTTGGCCAACTCTAGATAAGTGGTGTGTACTGTTTCATCCTCATCCATGGCCCTGGTGACTTTCTCAAAGAAGTCCACCAAACTGAGCAGGCAAGACCTCCCTTTGTCAAAGCCAAATTGTGTCTAGTCCAGTGTCTGGAGAATTCCTATGTTGTTATTGATCAGGTCCATGATAGCTCTCTCCACAGCCTTGCATATAAGACTGGTCAATGTTATGGATCTGTAGTTATAGGGGTCAGTTGATAGGCCCCCCTTATTCATAGTGATGACTGTTGCAGTTCTCCATTCGTCTGGGACAAAACCCATCCAGAGGCTATTGTTAAAGAGGGTTTCTAGTGGCCCTGATAGATTCCATTTTAAGCTATATAAGAAGCATCTTGAAATGTTGGCAGGACCCATGGAGGCTGTGTTTTTGTCTTTAGTGACCTCAGTGAGGACCTGTTCCCTTGTAATGACCAGTAGTGGAACAGTTGTGGGTATTTATTTGGGTGTGGTAGGAGGTGATGGGGGGAGAAGTTTGAAGTGAACTTATCTGCCAACAGGTTTCCTATAGTTTCATGTAGGGTGTAAGTGTTGTTGTTCATGTTTAATGTGGCACATTGCTGAGCATTTCCCAAGGTTACAAACATAATTAAAATAAAAGCTTTATGGTTATCTTTCACCTGGGAGGCTATCTTTTTCTTTTTAGTTTGCTTTTGCAGATTTGACCAGCTCAATCATTTGTTTGTTTAGACTGGAGAGTGTCTCTTTGCACCACTAGTCTGTTCCTTCTTGGCTTTGGAGATGATTTTTGTTTCCTTTTATTGAATGGTCTATTTATGCTAGGAGTCTACCAGAGCAATTTATTTTTGCCAGGAATCATCGGTTTGACTTGGACAGGTACTGCCTGCTCTATGCAGCTATGAGTATGGTTGTACAGTGATTTTATATACAACTGAGAGTATGCTTCAGTGTTATCTGAGTTTGGAGGGGCTTGGGAATTTAATAATTTGTCACTTAGTTTGATGTAATTGGCCTTAGCAAGTTCTTAACTGGTTTAGAGTTTGATGGTGTTCTATGTTAGTTTTATACTAAACGAGATAATTTTGTGGTCAGATCTTACTTGGTAGGAGTTAATGCATAGGAGGGAGCAGCATCCTTCCATGTTCATGAGTACTAGGTCTAGGATATTTGTACTTCTAGTTGGGGAGCTAACTAGTTTCTCCAGGTTGTTTGCATTGACAAAGTCCAAAAAACACTGAGCGAGTGAAATATGGGACATATAAGTTTCTTAATTTATGAAGGGGTAGTTGAAGTCACCCATAAGTATGGTGTCAGGCTGAATGTTGAGAGATTCCAGTAGATTTAGGTAGGATTTGTGGTTTTCCATACTCATATTAGGGGATCTGTAGCTAGCAAGCATATGACATGGGATTGCATCTATGGTTAGTTGGGCATGGAGCCGCTCAACTGAGTCACATTGTTGGACCAGTCTAGCAGTGTTCTTGTCCTTTACAATCACATAGACACTTCCTCCCTTTTTTATCCTGAGCTGAAGGGGATTGAAATATATATCTACAGCACTGTAGCCTTGGATAGCTGGGGAGCTTTCCATGGTTCTGAGCCATGTTTCCGTGACTGCACATATGTCTGCATCCTCCAGGGTAAGGAGTACTTCCAGGGAGTACAATTATTTATTTAAACTCCTAATCCTGAGCAATACTACCTTTAGGTAGTCATGGGTGATTTTTTATTATGTTGGAAGGTTTAACAACTTGGAACAGCCTTAAAAAGACACTGTAGGGATAGATGACATTTTTGCCAGTATCCAGAAGCCAAGTTTTGACAAGTGCAAAGAAGCTCTGGCAAAGCATCGTGGTTTATTGATCATGTCTTTCCAGGCGGTCATGTATTGGATCCCTTTGTTTTGACATCAGAAACTAAGCCAATTCTTGAAGTCAAACATTTTTTGTGCATGCATGATCCGGATGATCCTGGTTCCAGATAGAGAGCTCACTGTGATGCCCCTCCACTGGCCCAGTAATCAAGGAGCTTCAGTCCTCACAACTAGCACCAGCGAGGGACGTGCATATCGGGAGGATGACAAGTACACACACAGTAAAGTACAATTTTCCTTAAGTGCACACAGAGATCACAGACAGCCTGGGGCTGCTTTCTGTCTCTTTTCCTCCAGATCTCCAATAAAACTCCCCACTGGGACAGCTATAGGGTTACGATGTCAGCTGAGTGGTCAAGCCAAAACCTCCAACTCCCTATCTGTCCAATCAGTGCTTCGTGTCCCTGCCCAAGTAGCTGACACACACACACACACACACGCACACACACACACACACACACACACACACACACACACACACACACACACACACACACACTTTGAGATTTGATTTATATACAAACACACAGACACTCCTGGGAAAGGCTGGCACAGGTTCACTAGCTATGCTCCTTCTGCCCAGACTATAAAGTAGTACCAGCTACCACCAACCACTACTTATCAGCTACTATAAGGCCCTTACCAAAGGGTGACCAATTCTTCTGTGTAATGTACTATTATCCAAATGGTAAGTGTGACCAAAACTTTTAAGGCTATTTAGGAGTGGCCTATACAGTGTCATCAAATACATATGCAAGTACCCTAAGAGCTTAAATATCTCTAAACAAACCATCCACAATTAAAAGGTTTAAATATATTTAATAATAATAAATAAAAGAACAAGACAATACTCAATAACTCAACACCGTGACATCAGAGTTCAGAATCACAGGAAATATATTAAAACAACATTGCAGGACAGTCTCACATAAATACAGAAAAAATCTAAACTAATCTTTCTATATTCTTATCTATCTCTAAGAGAGATTACTGTAATCTAGTACTTACTATTAACAAGGCTGAAGTGCAGATGAGAGGATGTTTCTAGATCCAAAGACAAATACAAAAATGCACAGACTTTCTCTGAGAGATAGTTCTTAAATTAATATTAAAAATATTACTGCTGGGTCAGATGGATGACATAATTATTTGTCACCTGCCTTCAGTTCCCAGGCTAACAGAAACTTAAACGTTAACACCTCTGTGACAGAAATACTTATCTCTCAGAAATTTACATAGAACTGGAAGTTGTAAAACTGTTAAACACTTTTACATTTGAAACATGTAATTATTTCTGTTTCCAGACAATGGAAATAACTTTTAGCTCTAGGCATCCTGTTTTCTTGTTGAGATAAACACAATCATAAAACTCTTCACATATTTTCTCAGAGTGTGCAAGTTAACTCTGTATGTTCCAACTTCTATTATGAAAACACAAATTTCCACAGGCATATAGTTTATACATATTTCTGCTCTTTTGCTGCAGGGTACACTGTGGTTACATTCTTGAAGCTCAGTACATATCATACAGTTCAACACACGCTTCTGCACCAGTAGTTTAATATCCACATAACATATAGTTTTCTTGCATTTGTAAGACAAGCATATGAATCATAGTAATATTTACAAATGACATAGAATTATTTACAAAATTCCAGCTAGCCGGGCTGGCAGCCCCACACTCACTATGATCTTCTCTGAGTTTAACCTGGTAGAAAGGACATCAGTATGTCTTACAATGGAATCCCCAATAGCTAGACTGTTTGGTTTTGTGTTGTGTTGCTGTATGGGCTTGGAAGTGGGGCTACTGTAATTTTCAGATTTATGTGTTGTGTGAGGCACTGTCTTTTTTTGAGTGTGCACAGGGCCATTGAGAGATGCTTTTAGGAGGTCTTTTAGATCTGGATAGATTAAAAGTGAGTTCCTCTGCATATGTAGTTCTATGTGTTTGCTTCTTAGTGTTGGTAGTGAGTGTTTTGGGTGTAATGCTGAAAACTTGGTTTCCACTTTTCATTTGTATATGTGAGATCTTTGCCTCCAATGACACTGTGTCTCTACAGCTCTCACACACCTTGTGTTTTCTAAAATTAAATGGTTGTCAGTGAACATGATGTAGTTACTGCACTGCATCAAGATGCCTATATCCACCAGGCCAGAAATAAAGATGACAGGGAAGCACCTATCCATTATACCAGATCCTTAGTAGATGGATAGGAGTAGGGTAAAGTCACTTAATGGTCTGAGTGAGAGTGTTTAGTAGCATACTATTAGTTGTTTTCTAATTTTGAAGGCAGCTTTCTGTCTC